>NC_080548.1:28930367-29140367 GCF_028640845.1 Ahaetulla prasina | reverse complement strand
CCAAGCGCTTATTTCGGGGTTCAAAAAAATTTAAAACAGGGTCTTATTTTCAGGAAAACACAGTATTCCTATTCCTATTCCTATTCCTATCCCATCCCATCCCATCCCATTCCAATTTCTTTTCCTAATCTAGATACAAAATTAAATCCCAAGAAAGGATAAATTCCCCGATTCGCAGAGGTCTCACCCAGCCCGTAGAAAATGTGCATGGACACATTGGAAAATGCACATTTGCAACCGCAGGGAGGCAGGAACTGCAGGCAAACATTCAGTACATCCGCGCCCTTTGGAAAGCCAGCTCAAGTACGTGACTGGCAGTCCTCGACTTACCACAGTTCGTTTAGTGACCGTTCAAAGTTACAACGGCCCCGAAAAAAAGGGAACTTATGATCGTTTTTCTCACACTTATGACCCTTGCGGCATCCCCATGGTCACGGGATCAAAATTCAACTCAACTGACAACCGGCTCGTATTTATGACGGCCGCAGTATCCCCGGGTGTGATCCCCTTTTGTGGCCTTCTGACAAGCCAAGCCAATGGGGAAGCCAGATTGTATTGAATACATTATTTCGAGGGTCTGATCTTGTTAAAACAATGTCCCTACGACCCACTCACCCTGTTGCAAAGTCCTTGCCCAGCGTGAGCACTACAATTGCCGGGACAGATCTGGAACTTGCAGCTGGGCCCGGTGTAGCCAGCTTTGCAAACACAGTGGCCCTCCTGGCATTCCTGGTTGAGGTGGCAGCTGGGCCGGCAACGGTGCACCAGGTAGGTTGCGTTGAAGCCTGAGGCCTCGCTAGAGTTGGCTTCGTAGTAGATGACCAGGAGGCCTGAAAGTTTGAACAAGGACAAAACTTGACAAGGAACCCAAGAGCTGTGTGGGCGAGAGGAGTGCGGGAGGGGGGGAAGATGTTCTTCTAAAGCTGAGTTTGTCAACCTCGGCAACTTGAAGACGGGTGGACTTCAACTCCCAGAATTCCCTAACCGGCATGCAGGGGCTTCAACTCCCAGTATGCTGGCTGAGGAATGCTGGGAGTTGAAGTCCACCCGTCTTAGAGCTGCTAAGGTTGAAAAACACCGCATTAAGGAAATGTGCTTAGAGGTTGCCTTCAGACCAGTGGTGAAATGTAAAATTTGTTACTCCTGAATAATCTTGGCTACTACTTAATAATCTCTTATTAAAAACTTCCAGTGCTGGAGCATTCACAACTTCTGAAGGCAAGTTGTTCCACTGATTGTTCCAACGGTCAGGAAATTTCTCCTTAGTTCTAGGTTGCTTCTCTCCTTGATTAGTTTCCACCCATTGCTTCTTGTTCTACCCTCAGTTGCTCTGGAGAATAGTTTGACTCCCTCTTCTTTGTGGCAACCCCTGAGATATTGGAAGACTGCTCTCATGTCTCCCCTGGTCCTTCTCTTCCCTAGACTAGCCATGCCCAGTTCCTGCAACCTCTTCATATGTTTTAGCCTCCAGTCCCCTAATCATTTCTGTTGCTCTTCTCTGCACTCTTTCTAGAGTCTCAACATCTTTTTTACATCGTGGCGACCAAAACTGGATGCTCTATTCCAGATGTGACCTTCCTTACATTGTAAAAGCATTCCAAGGAGTCTCATTTTGCACCAAAGCTAGAATCTGCCAACTTAATTTTAAGCTTTTAAATGTTTTATTGTTTTTATACATTTATGATGTGGCGAGCTGCCAGGACTTTCTCAATGGTGAGATGGGGGCGGGGATATAAATTTAATAAATAGATGTCAACCGAACTCTTTTGTTTTCCTTACCTGATACAGCTTCGACCGTAACGGGTTGGGAATGGTCCTGGCCACAGAACGCCCCGATGAGAGTCCGATCCAGCTGGATCAGTCCAGTGTCCAGGAAGTCGGGGACTCCGTCAAAAACATAGATATAGTTGTGCTAAGGAGGAATTGAAAGAGAATGCTGTGGTCCGCCAGCAGCCTGCGAAGCTCGCAGTGGAGTCGGACAATTGAGAAGGCTGGGAAGGACAATGGACCAGTCCTAGAGTCGGGGGAAGGCCCGGACAAGGGCTCTGCATTGGAGGCAGAGATGGGGCCAGGGCCATCTGGGAGCGATGTGCTGCCTCCAGAGCCTCACACCTGCATCATCCCTCTCGCTTACCATACAAAGGGTGTCTGGCTGAATAGTCAGTGTGATGGTTGGGCAGCTTTGTTCGGGCCGGCAAGGTTGGATGTCCGCCCCAGTTGACAAGACCCAGACACAGTAGGAGAGGCCGTTGAAGAGGGGTCCCCCAGCCCGCTGTGAGCTCAGGGAGGAAGAGGAAGAGAGGTTGAGGAGCAAAGTGCGCCCCACGCATTCCTGATAGCAAATGCCACCGTTCCTGCGGAAGGAAAAGAAACCCGTGGGAAATGACAGGCTCAGGCTCACACGCTCCGAGGTTTAAAAGACAATCATAATCCCGGGAAGACGGCAACCTTCGCCTTTCAAAGAAATCGCCAGGAGGCTTAAGGCTTGTGCGGGTTTCAAAATGTTTCTGCACCAGCAACAATTTTCTTCCATTCTTGGCTCAGATTAGAACCGGTGATTATAAAAAAAAAGAAGCTAACTTATAATTAAGCTTCCCTCAAATTCCAAACCAATACTAGCCAGAGGGAGGGAGGAAGAGAGGGAGAAGGAGGGAGAAAGAGAGAGAGGAAGGAGGAAGGAAGGAAGGAAGGAAGGAAGGAAGGAAGGAAGGAAGGAAGGAAGGAAGGAAGGAAGGAAGGAAGGAAGGAAGGAAGGGAGGGAGGGAGGGAGGAAGGAAGGATGGATGGATGGATCAGGGAGGGAGGGAGGGAGGCAGGGGAGGGAGGGAAGCAAGGATCAGGGAAGGAAGAGAGGGAGGGAGGCAGAGAAGGAAGGAAGGAAGAGGAGGAGGGAGAATGGATGGATCAGGAGGGAGGAGGAAGGAAGGATGGAAGAATCAGGAAGGAAGGAAAGAAGGAAGGAAGGAAGGAAGGAAGGAAGGAAGGAAGGAAGGAAGAAAAGATGGATATGGGAAGGTGGGTGGGAGGGAAGGAAGGAAGGACGGATGGATGGATGGATCAGGGAGGGAGGGAGGGAAGGAAGGAAGAATCAGGGAAGGAAGAGAGGGAGAGATGCAGGGAAGGGAGGAAGGGAGGGAGGAAGGAAGGAAGGAAGGAAGGAAGGAAGGAAGGAAGGAAGGAAGGAAGGATGGATATGGGAAGGTGGGTGGGAGGGAAGGAAGGAAGGACGGATGGATGGATGGATCAGGGAGGGAGGGAGGGAAGGAAGGAAGAATCAGGGAAGGAAGAGAGGGACAGATGCAGGGAAGGGAGGAAGGGAGGGAGGGAGGGAGGGAGGAAGGAAGGAAGGAAGGAAGGAAGGAAGGAAGGAAGGAAGGAAGGAAGGAAGGAAGAAAAGATGGATATGGGAAGGTGGGTGGGAGGGAAGGAAGGAAGGACGGATGGATGGATGGATCAGGGAGGGAGGGAGGGAGGGAAGGAAGGAAGGATCAGGGAAGATGGGAAGGAGGGAAGGAAGTAAGTTCATTCTTCAGAAAAAAGTAAACAGCCCAATTAAGGCCCTTTCAACTGCCTTTACCAGCCGATGTGACTTCATTCCCGGCAACTCGAGCGTTGCGGTCCCCCCCCGTCCAGCCTCTCACCTGGGGTCTCCCGAGTAGCCGGGGGCACAACGCTCACAGTGCAGCCCTTCGGTGGGTGGGGTGCAGTAACAGGCTCCCATGGTGCTGTGGCAATAGCCCATCTCCTCCAGGCCGTGCCCGTGGCAGGCGCATTGACGGCAGCCGCTCTGCGTGGTGGCATTCCCGTAGCTGCCTGGCCGGCAAAGATGGCAGCGTTCCCCGTGAGTCCAGTCTAGGCCCACCAATGCAGAGAAGTCCGATTGCGAGGAGAGAGAAATGGGGACAGTGAAAGACAAAGGAATGGGACAAAAGACAGGCAAGTATCTCCTTCATCATCTGGCAAGAGCTGCCTGGCCCATCATCCTGAGCTTCCAGGGCCGCCTGCGGCTCCTAAAAAATTTAGCCCCCAAGACTTCCAGAAGTTGCAATCCAACGGCAATGACTACAGGTAGGCCTCAACTTACGACCAATCACTTAAGAGATCAGCCGAAATTCCGACGGACCTACTCGAGGGCTAATTACGACCTGGATTTGAATATCTGATGGTCAGGCCCTTGTGGTCAGGGGACTGCACTTCTGGCGCTCAGCAACTGAATGAATGGGGAGTCATTTAATGACCACAACGGTTCACTTAATGACCACCGCCAAATGGTCATCAAACTGAAGTCAGTTGTGTGACGGGTCAGTTTTTAAGACTGTCACAAGTTACAGCCGTGACGGGCAGGAGCCGTTACGGTTGTAACTCAAGGAGTAGATAACCAAAAATGGGAAAATCACTAAATACAAACCAGGAGAAAACCCCATCCTTAAATTTAATGTTCATACAGGGGTGAAATGCTTCCGGTTCGCACCGGATTGCCCGATCCGGTAGTGATGGCAGCGGGCGGTTCGGCGAACCGGTAACAAAAATCCCTGCCCCCCCCATGCTCAGCTGATCCACGTGATCATCAGAGGTTTTTTTTTTAACTTTTAAAAGCATTTTTTCTTCAGCCAAAAAAATGCTTTTAAAAGTAAAAAAAATAAGCCCCTGATGATCGCACGGCTCAGCTGGGATCGTCAGAGCCTTTTGAAAGCATTTTTTCTACAATCTCTTCGGCCAGAGAAGTTGTTAAAAAATGCTTTTAAAAGGCTCCTCTGACGATCCCAGCTGAGTTGCCTGATCATCAGAGGCTTTTTTTTTACTTTTAAAGGCCAAAAAAATTTATTTATTTATTTATTTATTTATTTTATTTCTATACCGCCCTTCTCCCAAAGGACTCAGGACGGTTTACAGCCAGATAAAACAATTATATATATAATATAAAAATTAAAAAAATCTATTAAAAAACTAATTCAATTTGGCCGAATTAAAACTTAAAACAGTAATAAAACTATAATAAACCCCTGTTAAAATTACCATTACTTCAAGCCAGCCCTGCGCGGTAGAACAAAAACGTCTTCAAAAACATCTTTAAAAATGCTTTTAAAAGAAAACAAAAGCCTCTAACAATCAGGCAACTCAGCTGGGATCGTCAGAACCTTTTAAAAGCATTTTTTTACAACCTCCTCGGCCGAAGACGTTATAGAAAAAATGCTTTTAAAAGTAAAAAAAAAAAAAAAAGTTGGCCATGCCCACCCAATCACATTATCCCCCCCCAGGCTACGGCCACAGAACCGGTAGTAACAAATTTCACACTTCACCCCTGAAGTGTCCATTCAATGTGAACAAAGATGCAAAAGACCCCAAATCATGTTTGATTGCTACTCTAGCCCATTACATCTAAGAATGGGGTCTTCTCGGCCCTAAAATTGCACAGGTCTTTTTTTTTTCTTTTCAAATTCCCTTGTCCGGAAACACAACACATCTGTTCATTCGCGCGGGGCTGGCTTAAGGCTTTTCTTTTAAATTGTCTAGATTTTTAAATTTTTTAAATTTTAAATTCTATTTATGTTTTAAATTGGGGTTTTTAGATTTTAAATGTTTTAATTTTTCGGCCATCTGTATAATAAGTTTCTTAATTCATTTTTAATTGTACATGGTTTATGTTTTATCTTGGCTGTACACCGCCCTGAGTCCTTCAGGAGAAGGGTGGTCTAGAAATCTAATAAATAATAATAATAATAATAATAATAACACGGCAACGGCTTTCCGAAGGATTTGCTGGGGAGGTTGACACTCACTCTGGCATTCGTCACAAAAACCGGGGCCCTTGACGTTGCAGGTGCTGTGGAAGTGGCACCCGCAATCCAGGTTGCACTGCACACCGCTGGGGGGAGGGGTGGCCCCCGTGATGAGTTCCGTGGTCCAGCCTAAATCGCACAAACAGGTGAAGTTGGGGGCCCCGCTGCATTCTCCGTGAGCGCACTCATCGTAGCACCTGGGGGGAGGACAAAAGGAGAATCCCATTAGTCTCTTAGCTCAATGTTTCTCAACCTTGGCGCCTTTGAGATCAGCTGGCTTACTCAACTTAGGTGTGCGACCATTGAAAGTCAGAACTGGTAACTAAAGAAAGAAAGGTTGTTTTAGATTTTCTAGGATTGAGGGGTTCTTGATCCTTGACCCTAGTACTGATGGTGTTACCTGTATGGGTGGTGAAATGTCTGCAGGAAAACAACCAAGTTCAGAGAACACAAAGGACCTAAAGTCCTTTTCCTTCTCCTCCTCTCTGCAAACCTCCCTCCCTTCTAGCACTGATGATGTTACCTAGTTGGCTAATGAAACGTTTGCAAGAAGACAAGCAAGCTCAGAGAGCACCAAGAAGCCCTCATTTCAACCCTGAGCTACAATATTCTCCTTTATTCCAAGGATTAAAAAGGCAAAGAGGAAAATCAGTTTTTAAATAAAATGGTCTGCTACTAAAAGTTTAATACATAAGGACCATTGTTAAGATACCAAAGAATTTGCAAGCACATTGATAAAAAACCATTTTTAGATGGAATCTTTACCATTTTCCTTTTTTCTTCCCTAGAAAAAAAATAATAATTCATGCCCTTACAAACTGAACATCCTGTAACAAGCATCGTCTTCAAATGCACAGATCCTGATTAAAACCAGATTGGCCAGTCACATCAGTGAAGGACTGTCTAGTAAATCCGAAGATTAAACGGATTACAGCTGGCTACATGACAGCTTTAAAGCTTTTAATTCACTGTAAATGTGAATCGTCTGGAAAACCTGGAAAGTACCAGGGAGGGAGGGAAGGAAGGAGGAGAGAAGGAAGGAGAGAAAGGAAAAAGAGGAAAGGGAGGGAGGAAAGAGGAAGGAAGGAAGGAATAAGAGGAGAAGAAGGAAGGAGAGGAAGGAAAAAGAGGAAAGGGAGGGAGGAAGGAAAGAGAAGGATGGAAAGAAAGAAGGAAGGAAGAAGAGGAGAGGGACAAAGGAGAGGAAGGAAAAAGAGGAAAGGGAGGGAGGAAGGAATAAGAGGAGAGGAAGAAGGAAGGAGGAGAGAGAGGGAGGAAGGAGGGAAGGAAGGAATGGAAGGAAGGAGGAAGGAAGGAAGGAGGGAGGGAGAGAGGGAGGGAAGGAAGGAAAGGAAAAAGAAGGAAGGAAGGAGGAAGGAAGGAAGGAGGAAGGAGGAAGGAAAAGGGAAAAGAAAGAAGGAAGAAAAGGAAGGAAGGAAAAAGTAAATAGAAAAAATGAATAGCTAGCTTAAGGCCCTTTCAATACCAAATTGAGGCTCTATTTTTTTTTAGAAAAAGTAAACAGGAAAAATAAATAGCTAGTTTAGTGATGGTGAACCTTTTAGACACCGAGTGCCCAAATTGCACGTGTGCACACGCCCACACTGAAAGATGTGTGCAAACGCGGACATGTGTGCATGCATGCACAGAAGAGACCCGAAGACCAGCTGGTGGGGCATCCCCACACCGGCAGCAGGGCAAGAGGTACGATCTTTTACTTTCTTGAGCTTCTGTGTCGTCGTCTGCAGGGAAACAGAAGCTCACGAAAGAAACGCCACGGGGATCTGACCAGGGGCAACGGCCCGCATGGGCCAGCAGAGAGGGCTCTGCGTGCGACCTCTGGCAGGCGTGTCGTAGGTTCGCCATCGCGTAGCTAGTTTAAGGCCCTTTCAGTGCCAAACGGATGTCACAAAATCATCAACGGCTGTAGAGTTCCTGCCCAGAAGCATAACCAGCAAAAATTCAATCAGCCACTGTCCCTCTAGGGATCTGAAGTCTGCAAGGAACAATTAGCACTACGTGTTGTGTCTTGTCCGCTCTCACCGCAGCCGGGGTCTGCTTATCTGCTCCCGAACACGGAGGAATGTATGCCTCCTGGCCCCAGTTCTGGCTCCATGCCCAGACAAGCTGCAGAGGAGGGGGCACCTCCTGGTCCCAGCCCTGGCTCCATGCCCAAGCAGGCTGCAGAGGAGGGAGCATCCCCCGGCCCCAGCCCTGGCTCCATGCCCAGGCAAACGGAGCAGCTAGACCCCTCCCCCTCCTCCACAGCATGTGAGCCTGAGGAAAGTTTACTTCCAACAACAGCTGATTGGAGTGACCCTCCCATCAGAAGACTGGATAGGCGGAGGCAACAGAAGGAAGGGAGGGGCAGGCCTTAATGAGTGCTGAGTCATGGAGCCATACCCCATGGCCTATATAAAGGATCTGCTTTCTGGCAGTCTCTGAGTCAGGCAAAGTCGAACTTATCTTGCTGAAGTCACTTTCTGGTCTCCTGCCTGCTCTGAGGACTTTGCTAGGATTTTGGGCAGAGCTGCAGAGGCAAGCCTGATTCGGATTTCCCTGACCCGGCCGTCAGCGGAGGAGTGGGACACGACACTACGTCTGCCCAGACCCTCCTTTCATTAACAGCAGGAACCAGCAGGCGACGTCCACATAGGCAAAGCCTCTCTTAAACGGGAGAGGCAGAGCATCAATCCTCAAAACCTGCCAGTGTGTTGACCCTTTTGGTGTCGTCCTGCTTAGCAACCGTCTCTGCTTCTTCCGCCAGCCAAGTTCAGGCCCTTCCTCCCCCATTGAACGTTCTAAAGCCGGACAAACTCACGTTTGGTTGCAGAAGGCCACCCCGTCCCCTGCGTAACCTCGGTTGCAGTGACACTGAAAGGAATCCGGCGTGTTCTTGCAGCGGGCAAAGGGATGGCAGTTGGCCAAGCCCAGGCGGCATTCGTCCACGTCGGGACACTGCCCGTACGACCACTGAGCAGGGTGGGAGGGAGGCAGCCCGTGGGATTCCCACAGGGCCATTGAGCAGTTCCAGAAGGTGCTGAGGCCCGAGAAATCTCCCGCGAGGCACCTAGCGAGGAAGTCGAAGTAAAAGCCATGAATTCACAAAAAAACCCAAAATGATCGCTATTTTTTCCCCCCCTAGGTAGTCTTCTGCTACTGAACAACTCATCATACGATGGTGAACATCATCATCTTTTAATGACCCCATCATCCTTTGCGGGGTGAAATCTGGGCAACTGAATGGAGCTAGCAGAGTGTTTACTGGGCCGGATGCCCTTCCTGTCGCCAATGCGGAGTTTTGTTCAGCAGATAGATCCTCATTGTGCCCAGAGAGAGAAATATCTGCCTCTACCTAGGATCGAACTCACAGCCCACTGATTGTGAAGCGAGAGCTCCACCTCTAGGCCACTGCATCACTCTTCCATCATACGATGATTGATGAGTTTAGGTAATCCTCAATTTACAACCACAATTGAGCTCAAAATTTATCGGGGGTGAAATCCAGCAGGTTCTGGAGAACCGGTAGCAGAAATTTTGAGCAGTTTGGAGAACCGGTTGCGGAAATTTTGAGCAGTTTGGAGAACCGGTTGCGGAAATTTTGAGTAGTTTGGATAACTGGCAAATACCACCTCTCTGGCTGGCCCCAGAGTGGGGTGGGAATGGAGATTTTGCAGTATCCTTTTCCTACCATGCCCACCAAGCCACACCTACCAAACACACCACTCCCACCACGCCACACCCACAGAACTGTAGTAAAAAAATTTGGATTTCACCACTGAAATTTATGTTGCTAAGTGAGAAATTCCCAATATTGGGAGACTGCTATCCTGTCTCCCCTAGTCCTTCTTTTCATCAAACTAGACATACCCAATTCCAGCAACCGTTCTTCATATGTTTTAGCCTTCAGTCCCCTAATCCTCTTTGTTACCCTCCTCTGCACTCTTTCTAGAGTCTTGACGCCTTTTTCACATCGTGGCGACCAAAACTAGAGTTTGTATTCCAAGTGTGGCCTTACCAAGGCATTACAAAATGATATCAACACTTCGCATGATCTTGATGCTACCCTTTCTGTTAATGGTTGTAAGGTCAAGGGAGGAATTTTTTTAAAAAAAATAGTCGAAAGAGTGGACTCACCTGCCCAAGGTAGGGTTGTCGGAGTTGCCACACCAGCCGCATTCAAAGTTTTGCAAACATTCACGACAGGTGTTGAACCGGGTGCAGTCCAGGCATTGGGGCACAGAGTGAACACTGGACGGGAAAAGAAACCAATCAACTCTTATGTGCAATTCGGCAGACATAAACTAACGCCCGGAGTTGTGTATCTCCACTCTCCAGGAGGCAGCTGTCTGCAAGGAACATCCCCCACTATCCTGTCAGAGCTGAAGAAGCTTCTTGGATGAGAAGCAAAAAAACCAGAAAGTCCAGTTGCCTCCTGAAAAAAGCACTTTTGGGACTACTTCTTTCCATGTTTTATTTCCTGAATCGTGGCTTAATGGGGAGGCTAAGTATCCATGCAGCTTTGGGTGATAACGTCTAAGATAGGGGTCTTCAACCTGGGCAAGTTTAAGCCTGGCGGACTTCAACTTCCAGAATTCCCCAGCCAGCTTCTGGGAGTTTAAGTCCGCCAGGCTTTAAAAGTTGTGTCGTGTCCCACTCCTCCTCCGACGGCCGGGTCTGGGAAGTCTGTATCAAGCGTGGCCACGAAGCCTCTGCAGCTTTGCCAAAGTCCTGTCAGAGTTCTCAGGGCAGGCAGGAATCCAAGGTGTGACTTCAGCAAACCAGATGAGACTTTGCTTGACTCAAGGAATGCCAAAAAGCAGATCCTTTATATAGGCCATGGGGTGTGGCTCCGTGACTCAGCACTTATCCAGGCCTGCCCCTCCCTTCCTTTTGCTGACGTCGCCTCTCCATTCTCCGGAAGCGGGGATCCGTCCACTGTGTCTTATCGTCCTCAGCTGCCGGCAATTCTAGCTCGTGGCTGGCTTCTTGCTCATCATGCTCACATGCTATAGGAGGGAGGTTTGTTTGCTCAGTCTGTCCGGGCATGGTGCCAGGGCTGGGGGTTGGAGGCATGCCAGGCCATTCTTCTTCACTATCAGTCTCCGGCTGAGATAGCAGGAGATGGGAGGGGCCCGGCTGAGGAGAGGAGGGCGGGCGAGGCACAACAAGTTGCCACGGTTGGAGGCCCCTGCTCTGTGGCTGGAGAAGAAAGCCTCCTTAGCTATGCATTTAACTTGGGAGGAAAGGAACGTGACCTCTTGGCCTCCCCATCCTTGCTTTGGACCACCTGTCTCCAACCCACCTGTCATACCATCCACGGCAATCCCCGTAGGGGTATTTAGCCAGGTAGGCCGCAAAGTAGAAGCAGTTCCGGGTGGACTGGCACCAGGCGCATTGGCTGGAATTGGAGAGGCATTCAGTACACGTGGTACGCCTGGGTTAGAGAGAGAGAGAGAGAGAGAAAGAGAAACCATCATGCCAAGCTACGTGTCTTCTCGGAAAGATTTCCCCCATCACCCATGGTCTTCCAACCTCCAACCAACATTCAACACTTGAACCTGGACCCCCACCCTAATACTACCCAGGCTGGTTATGGACAAGAAAGGGAAGAGGGATGAACCAGTGATGTTTGCTTTGGTCCAGATAAGCCAAACCGCAGCCTTTCAGATGTTCTTCAAACAAATACCGGATGATTTGGGGCCAATTACTGGGAGGCCTGTGAATTTTAGTCCCACCTTAGGCATGAACGTCAACTGGGTGATTTTGGGCCAATCACCAGGAGACAGTGAGTTCTAGTCCCGCCTTAGGTATGAAAGCCGGCTGGGTGACTTTGGGCCAATCACCAGGAGACAGGGAGTTCTAGTCCCACCTTAGGCATGAACGTCAACTGGGTGATTTTGGGCCAATCACCAGGAGACTGTGAGTTCTAGTCCTGCCTTAGGTATGAAAGCTGGCTGGATGACTTTGGGCCAATCACCAGGAGACTGTGAGTTCTAGTCCCGCCTTAGGCATGAAAGCCAGCTGGGTGATTTTGGGCCAATCACCAGGAGACGGTGAGTTCTAGTCCCGCCTTAGGCATGAACGTCAACTGGGTGATTTGGGGCCAATCACCAGGAGACGGTGAGTTCTAGTCCCACCTTAGGCATGAACATCAACTGGGTGACTTTGGGCCAATCACCAGGTGACGGTGAGTTCTAGTCCCGCCTTAGGCATGAAAGCCAACTGGATGACTTTGGGCCAATCACCAGGAGACTAGGAGTTCTAGTACCGCCTTAGGCATGAAAGCTGACCGGCTGTCCCTTCGGCCAATCACTCCCTTTCAGACCAACATATCTCGCAAGTAGTAGGGAAAATAGGAGGAAGGGGCATTAGACGTGTTCACTATCTTGAGTATAGGTGCGATATAATTAAAAT
Source organism: Ahaetulla prasina (assembly GCF_028640845.1). Taxonomy (NCBI): domain Eukaryota; kingdom Metazoa; phylum Chordata; class Lepidosauria; order Squamata; family Colubridae; genus Ahaetulla; species Ahaetulla prasina. The sequence goes on along the minus strand of NC_080548.1, from coordinate 29,128,170 downwards.
AAGACATAAATAACATCCCAAAGGCCAGCATCTTCCCAGCACACTCACTGATTGCAGAGTTTGGGACATTCCTTGGGCGAGCGGATGGCCGTGTTAAGACGCCCTCGGCGACTGCAAAGAAAATCTCCTTTTTTACTGCTATTGACTTGCCATTCGCAGAACGGATCCTGGGGGGGAAGAGAACAAAGTTAATCTGCTGACAAAGTCAGGACAGCCAGAGCTGGCTCAAGAAAGTAATTCTAGGGAATTCTGGGAGTTGAAGTCCACAAGTCTTACAGTTGCCAAGTTAAAGCCCAGCAGACAGCCCAGTCACTGCCTTGCATGCAAACCTGCAAATTCTTCCCTTCAAATGCAGATTATTTTCCCTTAAGGCCCCCTCTTCTTTCCTACCTTGCTACAGGTGTGGCAGTCGCGGTAGTCTTCACACAAGATGCAGTTGCCGGGCACCAGGATAAGGCGCACGGTGCTGGGACCGCAGCCGCCCACATCGTCCTGATAGGCCAGCCGCCGATGGCAGGTGGAGCTGAGCGGGCACCACCCACAGCCCTGATCGGCCAGGCAAGCGAGACACGAATGGTAAGTGGTGCACAGCTCAGACCGATAGGGCTCCAGAAAAAAATAGGAGATTTCCTGGACAAGGAAGGTGGGAAGAGTGAGGACAAGCCAGGTTTCAGCATCACAAATCTATCCCATGGCTGGGGTCATGCGCTCGATATTCCAACTACACTAGATAGCCTGGCCCTCTCTCACAGGCCCACATTCCTCCCCCAACTTTCTTTCTTTCTTTCTTTCTTTCTTTCTTTCTTTCTTTCTTTCTTTCTTTCTTTCTTTCTTTCTTTCTTTCTTCTTTCTTTCCTTCCTTCCTTTTTCTTTCTTTCCTTCCTTTCCTTCCTTTCTTTTACTTTCTCTCCCCAAGTTTCTTTTTCTTTCTTTCTTTCTTTCCTGCCTTTCCCCAACTTTCTTTCTTTCTCTTTCTTTCTTTCCTTCCTTCCTTTCCCCAACTTTCTTTCTTTTTCTTTCCTTCCTTCCTTCCTTTTTCCCCCTTTCCTCCTTCCTTTCCTTTCCTTCCTCCTGCCCTCCCTTCCCCTTCCCCTTCCCCTCCCTCCTCTTTCCCCTTCTCCTTCCTTTCTTCCCTCCCTCCCTCCTTGTTTTTGACACCAATAGACAAATTCCCATTAGCCTTTAAGTATCAGAAAGAAACTCCTCTGTAACTCAGTGGGAAAGAAGAGAGAGGGAAGGGGAGCCCAGAGACTCGCAAGATTCTGTTACTAGAGTCCATTTCAACTGATGTCATCAGGAGGGATTTTCCACTCCACGGAACATCGTTCTAGATTAGGGGACCCCCCCCCCACCTGCTGGCTTCTTGCAAGGCACTAAAGACTTGGTTTTTTATTCAGGCCTAGGGACCTGAATTTGTGATCTTCAGTGACGCTCGGCTACAATAGGTTTTTATTTTATATTATGTATTTTATTTATCTACTTTACTGTAAGACACTCGAAGTCGTGTATGTGAAAAAGGCGGCGATATAAATCAAATAACTATAGTTTTCCTGTGAAGGGAGTTTCCTGATGTGTTTCATAAGGGCTTATGCCACGCCGAGGCCGAGATACTCACGCTGCCTCCTGGCACACCTGTGCGATCCCAGGTGAGGGTCAATTCGCTGGTTTGTCCGTTGCCAGAGTTATTGAGGTGGCCTTCGACCAGCACCGCGTACTTATTCCCTCTCTCCGTGCTGGGAAAAAGGCGTTCAGCCCCAGGACGCTGAAGTAACCGTTTCTCTTTTTCCTGTTGCACTGCCCAGCTGCCCACCTTCTCCTGCAAGGAAAGCAACCCGGGATAAGCGGACAAAAGACTGAGGCACGAAGAAGGGATTCACCTTCGGAGAACCTGCTGAGCCTAGTGATTAAGGTCCTGGCCTAGAAACTAGGAGACAGTGAGTTCTAGACCTGCCTTAGGCATGAAAGCCAATTGGGTGACTTTGGGCCAATCGCCAGGAGATGGTGAATTCTAGTCCCACCTTGGGCATGAAAGCCAATTGGGTGACTTTGGCCCAATCTCCAGAAGACTGTGAGTTCTAGTCCTGCCTTAGGCATGAAAGCCGGCTGGGTGACTTTGGGCCAATCACCAGGAGACAGTGAGTTCTAGTCCTGCCTTAGGCATGAAAGCCGGCTGGGTGACTTTGGGCCAATCACCAGGAGACAGTGAGTTCTAGTCCTGCCTTAAGCATGAAAGCCGGTTGGGTGACCTTGGGTCAATCACTAGGAGACTATGAATTCTAGTTCTGCGTTAGGCACGAAAGCCAGCTAGGTGACCTTGGGCCAATCACTTAAGAGTTCTAGTTCCTCCTTAGCCAGCTGAGTGACCCTGAGCCAGTCTATCTCTCTCTCTCTCTCCCTCCCTCCCTCCATCTCTCTCTCTCTCTCTCTCATCCCCACCCACCTCACAGGGTTGTTGCTGAGGACAAAACAGGAGGAAGAAAGCATGCTGGGTGACTTTGGGCCAATCACCAGGAGACCGTGAGTTCTAGTCCTGCCTTAGGCATGAAAGCCAGCTGGGCGAGTTTGGGCCAACTCACCTCAAAGGGTTATTGTAGGGAAAGAGAGGAGGAAAGAGTATTAACAATGTTTACTACCTTGAATCACTAATAAATAAAGGCAGGATTAAAAAGAATCTAATCGAATTCAGCCAGCAAATCCACAGTCAACTGACCGGATCCGTGGTGATCACAAACAAAAGATTTGATTCTCTTCCAAAACAGAGGAGGCCTGCAGCTGCAGTGTGACTCTTTTAAGGGGATGTTTGCATGCAGAGTCTATCTTTTCTGTAATTCCCCCATTGCTACACATTTCCAAGTTTAAGGAGAGAACAACGGAAACAAGAAGGCACGTCCTTACCAGCTCCGATGCGCCTGGGGCTCGGCCTAATTTAGCCACCACGAAGAGGCGCTGGATGCGTGCCCAAATGGAGATGTCTTCCGCAGGTCCAGAGCTGCTCACCAGGGGGTGAATGAATCCCTTGTAGACTAGTGAGACGTCCATCTCTGTGCTGGGATTCAGGGTGATCGTAGTGCTTCGGACGATGGAGACCTATGGTAAGCCATAGCCATAACACTTATATACCGCAGTGGCCTAGAGGTGGAGCCCTTGCCTCGCAATCAGGAGGCTGTGAGTTCGATCCTAGATAACAGCAGGTATTTCTCTCTCTCTGGGCACAATGAGAATATAACTCCGCACTGGTGACAGGAACGGCATCCGGCCAGTAAACATTCAGGTCCATTCAGTTCCCCGACTCCGCCATAATGCAAGGGAGTACATTAAAAGACCAAAAAAAAATGTACCGCACTTTTTGGAGTATAAGATGCACCTTTTCCCCCCAAAACAGAGGGTGAAAATCGGGGTGTGTCTTATACTCCGATTGTAGCCCCACCCAGCTTCTCAAACGGAGGTTTCAGAGGCTGAAAGAAGCTTCAGAAAAAAAGCCCCCAAACAGAGCTTGAGAAAAAAAAGCCCCCAAATAGAGCTTCAGAAATGAAGCCCCCAAACAGAGCTTCAGAAATGAAGCCTCCCAAACAGAGCTTGAGAAAAAAAGCCCCCAAATAGAGCTTCAGAAATGAAGCCCCCAAACAGAGCTTCAGAAAAGAAGCCCCCAAACAGAGCTTCAGAAAAGAAGCCCCCAAATAGAGCTTCAGAAAAAAAAGCCCCCAAACAGAGCTTCAGAAAAAAAAGCCCCCAAATAGAGCTTCAGAAACGAAGCCCTCAAACAGAGCTTCAGAAAAGAAGCCCCCAAACAGAGCTTCAGAAAAGAAGCCCCCAAATAGAGCTTCAGAAAAGAAGCCCCCAAACAGAGCTTCAGAAAAAAAAGCCCCCAAACAGAGCTTCAGAAAAAAAAGCCCCCAAATAGAGCTTCAGAAACGAAGCCCTCAAACAGAGCTTCAGAAAAGAAGCCCCCAAATACAGCTTCAGAAATGAAGCCCCCAAACAGAGCTTCAGAGGTTTTTTTTCTGAAGTTCTGTTTTGGAGGCTTTCAGAGACAGAAAAAAAAAAAAAAAAAGCAAGGCACAGAGCTCACAACCAAGGAACCTAAATTGCTAAAATTCACCTCTGGAAACAGCTGATTGGGGGTATTCCGGAAGGCCAATCCATCTGCCAATCAGCTTTTTTCTTATTTTCCTCCCCAAAGACTAAGGTGCGTCTTATACTCTGGCGCATCTTATACTCCGAAAAATACGGTATGTTATTCTGTACGCTACGTAAATAAAGGATTTGGCCAAAAGTCTTGTACTGTCTAGTTTGGAAGTTCTGGATGGGAGTGGGGGGATTCTTTATTGTAATTTATTTCATGGTTGTTAAATAAAGACGGCTACTCTGCCTTCCCCCAATCGGAGGAAGACATCGGAGTCATGTCCCAGGCCTTTACCTTGTCCGGCTGGGAGTCATTGCGCGGCTGCTGGTAGGTAATCAGATGGAGGCCCGGCAAGAAATCTTCCCGCTGACATTGGACCAGGGAGGTGATAAAGAAGGACTGGGGGCCCCACCAGCCGTAAGTTCCTGAAATCTTCCCCACTTGGCATCTGCCTTGTTCTGGGGAAGGGAAAAGGAAGCTGGCTAGGAAAACCCAGAAGCATCTGGAGCTCCCATCAAGATGGCGGCCTCAACGGCATCACGGAAGCCCCCAATCTGTCCCGTTACCTGAGATGGGCATGCAAGTCTCGTTTTGCACACACCAGCCAAAGGGTCCGGAAGCTCGGGGCAGAGAACCGTTGATGTCACCAAAGGCGAGGCATGATTGGCAGTCGACTAAGAGGCGGGCCAGGCCCAGGCAGCCACTGTTGGGGCACTAAAGAAGGAACGGGGTTGGGAGAAAGAACATCAGTCAGGAAAGCGAGCAGCTAAATATGGTGGAGTATCAGAAATTATATGCCTTTCGGTCCAACCACATAGATTATACACACTTTGCCTTGGGATAAAGGCAGATGATCCTTGACTTGATTTTGGCCTTCATTCACTGGTCTGACCTCCATCCATCCATCCATCCCTCCATCCATCCACCCTTCCTTCCATTCCTTCCTTCCGTTCCTTCCTTCCTTCCTTTCTTCTTTCCATCCATCCACCTTTCCTTCCATTCCTTCCTTCCTTCTGTTCCTTTCTTCTATTCTTTCCTTCCTTCCTTCTATTCTTTCCTTCCCTCCTTCCATCCATCTACCTTTCCTTCCGTTCCTTCCTTTCTTTTATTATTTCTTTCCTTCTCTTTCCATCCACCCTTTCTTCCGTTCTTTCCTTCCTTCCTTTCTTCTTTCCATCCATCCACCTTTCCTTTCCTTCCATTCCTTCCTTCCTTCTGTTCTTTCCTTCCCTCCTTCCATCCATCTACCTTTCCTTCCGTTCCTTCCTTTCTTTTATTATTTCTTTCCTTCTTTCTTTCCATCCACCCTTTCTTCCGTTCTTTCCTTCCTTTCTTTTCATCCACCCACCCACCCTTCCCTTCCTTCCATTCCTTCCTTCCTTCCACTCTTTCCTTCTATTTCCTTCCTTCCTTCCACCCTTCCTTCCGTTCCTTCCATTCCTTCCTTCCTTCCATTCCTTCCTTCTATTTCCTTCCTTTCTTCCACCCACCCTTTCTGTCCTTCCTTCCTTCCTTCCTTCCTTCCTTCCTTCCTTCCATTCATCCACCCTTTCTTCCTTCCCTTCCCTTTCATCCATCCATCCATCCACTTGGTTTCTATAGAGGTAGTCCTCCACTTACAATAATTCGTTTAGCAACCATTTGAAGCTACAACGGCACAGAAAAAAAAGGACTTACAGCAAGTCCTCATACTTTATGGCTGTCGCAGCAACTCCAAAAGTCACAGGATCAAAATTTAGGCACTTGGCAACTGGCATACGCATTTATGACAGTTGTAGCGGCCCTGGGTGCGGAGATTGTGATTTGTGATTTTTCCAACCAGTTTCTGATCAGCAAAGTCAATGGGGGGCGGGGGGAGCCAGATTCGGGTAACGACCGCATGATTCAGTTAACAACTAAAGTGATTTGCTTAACAACCCCGGCAAAAAAGTTGTAAAAATTGTTAACCGCTGATACGTTTAGCAATGGAAAAATCCGGCCGCAATTCTAGCTGTAAATCGAGAACTACCTGTACTCCAGAAACAGCAGCTAAATTTACACCACATTTACATCATTCGCCGCAATTTGCATCTTGCGCATTTCCAGGCTACTCACCAGGTTGCGGGGCTGGGTGCTCTGGCATCCCCGGGAACACCAGGCACATTCTGGGTCCTTGGCACACGTGCTTTTTTCTGTGTAAATAGAGCAGTAATCCAGATGGTACTGGGCCCAGGAGAGAAGAAAAGTTGGTCAGTGAGAAAATCATATTAAATTTGGCAGCCAGGATGTCCTGCTAGAGCAGGGCTGGAGAACGATGGTCCCTTTATGAATAGAATTCTTTATTGGCCAAGTGTGATTGGACACACGAGGAATTTGTCTTGGTGCATATGCTCTCAGTGTGCATAAAAGATACATTCATCTAGAATAGAATAGAATAGAATAGAATAGAATAGAATAGAATAGAATAGAATTCTTTATTGGCCAAGTGTGATTGGACACACGAGGAATTTGTCTTGGTACATATGCTCTCAGTGTGCATAAAAGAAAAGATACATTCATCTAGAATAGAATAGAATAGAATAGAATAGAATAGAATAGAATAGAATAGAATAGAATAGAATTCTTTATTGGCCAAGTGTGATTGGACACACGAGGAATTTGTCTTGGTGCATACGCTCTCAGTGTGCATAAAAGAAAAGATACATTCATCTAGAATAGAATAGAATAGAATAGAATAGAATAGAATAGAATAGAATAGAATAGAATAGAATAGAATAGAATTTTTTATTGGCCAAGTGTGATTGGACACACGAGGAATTTGTCTTTGGTGCATATGCTCCTGGTGTGCATAAAAGAAAAGATACATTCATCTAGAATAGAATAGAACAGAACAGAACAGAACAGAACAGAACAGAACAGAATAGAATTTTTTATTGGCCAAGTTTGATTGGACACACAAGGAATTTGTCTTGGTGCATACGCTCTCAGTGTGCATAAAAGAAAAGATACATTCATCTAGAATAGAATAGAATAGAATAGAATAGAATAGAATAGAATAGAATAGAATAGAATAGAATAGAATAGAATAGAATTCTTTATTGGCCAAGTGTGATTGGACACACGAGGAATTTGTCTTGGTGCGTACGCTCTCGGTGTACATAAAAGATACATTCATCAAGAATCTTAAGGTACAACACTTAATGATAGTCATAGGGAACAAATAAGCGATCAAATCATATTATATTTAGTCAATATTAGTCAATATAAATCGTAAGGATACCAGCAACAACGTTACAGTCACACAGCCATAAGTGGAAGGAGATGGGTGATGGGAACGATGAGAAGATTAATAGTAATGCAGACTTAGTGAATAGTTTTGACAGTGTTGAGGGAATTATTTGCTTAGCAGAGTGATGGCGTTCGGTAAAAAACTGTCCTTGTGTCTAGTCGCTCTGGTGTGCAGTGCTCTATAATGTTGTTTTGAGGGTAGTAGTTGAAACAGTTTATAAACAGTCATATCTGCTTGTGATTGGTCTAAAGTCACCCAATGGGCTTTCATGCCTAAGGCAAAACTAGAACTCACATCTGCTTATGATTGGTCCAAAGGTATCCAGTGCGTTTTCTTGCCTAAGGCAGAACTGGAACTCATATCTGCTTGTGATTGGTCCAAAGTCACCCAATGGGCTTTCATGCCTACGTCAGAACTAGAATTCACAGTCTCCTGATAATTGGTCCAAAGTCACCCAGCCAGCTCTCATGTCTAAAGCGAGACTGAAACTCACAGACTCCCATTTTCTAACCTGGTGCCTTAACTACTAGACCCAACTGGCTCTCTGGGGATCGGGGGAGCGTGCATGGCCGTGAGGCTGTGGCTTGTACCCCCAAACCAGAACCTCAAAGATGGAAGAGCCAACTTACCATTTGAGATGGCACCTGAAAGACGAACGTGGGCACTTTGTAAGCCAGCAGATCACCCCGTGGCACCCCACTGTAGCCTCCCGCCACAAGGAGCACATTGCCATTCATCACGGTGGCCACGTGGGAATACCGGCCACGCGCCTGGGCCGAAGTCTTTGGTTCGTGCTCTGAGAGAGAGAGAGACGCATACAAATCAGTCCGCACTTCCGCCCCACGGGTTTTCCGAGAAAAAATTTACAATGAATGCTTTTTCTCGCACCTGTATTTGCAGAGAGTGAAGTCAAGGCAATTTCCAAATTCTCTCCACCCCACCCCCCCGGCAAAAAAAGAATTAATCAAAATAAACTGAGCACTGGAAGTTTGTTTTTTTTTATTTCCGTAGCCACCCATCTCAGCAAAAGACTCTGGACGGCTCTATGCAGGGGTGAAATGCTCCCAGTTCAGACCGGATCGCCCAATCCGGTACCAATAGTGGCGAGTAGTTTCGAGAACTAGTAGCAAAAATCCCTGCCTCCCCACCCCCCCGATGCCAGCTGAGCCATGCGACATCAGAGGCTTTTTTTTTAAACTTTTAAAAGCATTTTTTCTTTAGCCGAAGAGGTTGTAGAAAAAATGTTTTTTTTAAAAAAAAAGTTGGCCACGCCCACCCAGTCACATTACCCCCACCACAAGCCACGCCCACCGAACCGGTAGTAACAAATTTTACATTTCACCCCTGGGTCTATGTATTTAGGTCGGGCCTGGAAGCCATCTTTTGCATTGGATCTTCAGGCCTGCCACATTTACTGCTGTGGGAAACCGGGAGGGGGGATTGTATGGAGCAGGGCTGACATGTAGTCATAATAACATTCCTTTCTCAGAGAGTCAAGGACATCTTGCCCTGCACCTGAAGTGGCGTGACTGGGAGGCATCTCCAGTTGAGATGGTGCATTGATTGGGCAGTGTGATGGACATGTGGGTGCAGGGGGAAGGGACTTGGGACTTTTCTTTGGGTGGGGAAAACCTGGAAGTTTTCAGATTCGGGTTTTCCCAGATGTGCCAATAGGACATCGTTAATAAAATGGAACTTTGAGGAACTTCAAAACTCAGAGTCTTCTTTCGTCGACAGTGTTACTAGGGTCCCTGACATGTATTGATTCGATAAATACATTTCAGACACGCTTCTGCCACAGAGCACTCCCATGTTTTGTCACAAAACACGCGTGTAGAGCAGGACACTGCCTTACCTTGAGTGATGAGAGGGGCCAGTTCGTGACTAGAGACCCATTGGTGGCAGCCCAAGTGGTAGAAAAAGATTTCGTCCTCGTAACATTTCTCTTCGTGGTAATGGATGTGAACGTTGCCCCCTGGAAGAGAGACAAAACAGAGGAAGCACAAAGAAGGTAGAAAAGATGGAAGAAAATCAACCGGGTTACTTACGGGACCGCCTGCTGCCACTGACTACCTCCCACCGACCCGTACGCTCTCACAGGGAGGGACTCCTCAGGGTGCCGTCCACCAGGCAGTGCCGACTGGCGACACCCAGGGGAAGGGCCTTCTCTGTGGGGGCTCCCACCCTCTAGAACGAGCTTCCCCCAGGATTACGTCAACTTCCCGACCTCCGAACTTTCCGCCGCAAGCTTAAGACACATCTATTTATCCGTGCAGGGCTGGCCTAGGGTTTGATTTTTTATAAATTTAATTTTAATGGGGTTTTGTATTTTAACTATAGTTTTAAATTTGGCCTAATGGAATAAGTTTTTTAAATGTTGTTTTAACATGTATTTATATTATATTTTATGTTTTATAAGGCTGTAAACCGCCCTGAGTCCTTTGGGAGATAGGGCGGTATAAAAGTTTGAATAATAAATAAATAATAAATAAACCCAAACACCTCTGACACATTTTGAATTCTTTTTAGTTCAGGTAGTCCTCGACTTATGACGATGGAGCCCAAATTTCTGTTGTTTTAGACGTTCGCCTATTTCACCACCCTTCTGACCAGGGTGGATAAAAATCGATAATTATTATTTTTTAAAATCAAATAAATTGGATTTTTTAAATTTTTTAAAAAATTTAAATTGGATTTTTTTTTAATTAAATTTATTTTAGTAAAATGCTTTTGGAGTCAAAATCTATCTATGGATAGTTTTCCTTAGATTCCCCATATTAATAATTTACCATATTTTTCGGAGTATAAGACGCACCTTTTTCCCCTCAAAAAGAGGGTGAAAATCGGGATGCGTCTTATATTCTGGAGCCAGGAAGAAAACACCGTGAGACGTCACACAGAAGGAATTACTGATGTTTTAAATGTCTGTCTGTCTATAAAATAAAAACTTTAAGAAATAAATAAATAGGAGTCCGTTGCCAAGCGTCTTGAGTTTTGATCACGTGAAGATGCCGCAACGGTCGTTAAGGGTGAAAAACGGTCGTAAGTCACTTTTTGTTTTCCCATGAGGTAAATCGAGGACTATCTGTACCGTTAACAACAATTTCAAGAATTCTTACTTCCCCAGTTCTCGGAACGTTGCTGCACACTCACCATACACCACCATGTAATTGCCGATGACGGTGGCGGAGTGGAAGGCCCTTTCTCGAGGACCCCGGTGTGAATCCTTGGCCCGCAACGTACTCCAATACCGCAGGTCCACGTGGAAGAGGTCAGTGGTGTTCACCCGCACGCTGAACCTGCAGTGATGAGAGAAGTCGAGTCGGTCCTTCCTTTGGCAATCTCTCTTCGGTCCCACGACAAGTCATACCTCGGGGTTTTACTGCTTCAAAACTCATCGAATTTGCTATTCGACAAATTTTGAAGCCAAAAAAAAAATCTTCTCTCAGTACTCATCGCCTAATTTCTACTTGTAACAAAGGTGAATTGTTCTTGAAGTTTCTCTTTAATTCCAGGTTGCTTTTCTCCTTGAGAAAGGTACCAGGGTTCTGTAAGGTAAAGATTCTCCTCGCACATAAGTGCTAGTCGTTGCCGACTCTAGGGGGCGGTGCTCCTCTCCGTTTCAAAGCCGAAGAGCCGGCGCTGTCCGAAGACGTCTCCGTGGTCATGTAGCCAGCATGACTCAACGCCAAAGGCGCATGGAACGCTGATACCTTCCCACCAAGGTGGTCCCTATTTTTTCTACTTGCATTTTTACCTGCTTTCGAAACTGCTAGGTTGGCAGAAGCTGGGACAAGTAATGGAAGCTCACCCCGTTACACGGCAGCACTAGGGATTCGTTAACCGCTGAGCTGCCGACCTTTCGATCAACAAGCTCAACACAGGGTTCTGAGGGATGCCCTAATTAAATCATGAGCCTCGAGCCAAGTTTCAAAAGAAATCCAGTTATTTAATAACTGATGAGCCGAAAATCTCCCAGCTAACTTTCATAAGGCGAAACTACAATTCACAGGCTCCTAGTGACTGGCCCAGCCTGCTTTCAAGCCTAAAATGAGACTAGAACTTACCCTCTCCTGGTGATTGGCCCAAAGTATCCAACCACCTTTCATGGCTAAGGCAGTACTAGAACTCATCCTGTCTTGATGATTGGCCCAAAGTCACCCAGCCAGCTTTCATGGCTAAAGCAGGACTAGAAGTCATAGGCTCCTGGTTATTGGCCCAACTGGCTTTCAAATATAAGGTAGGAATAGAACTCATGGTCTCCTCGTCATTAGTCTAAAGTCTCCCAGCTGGCTTTCATGCATAAGGAGGGACTAGAACTCATAGGCTTCTGGTGTCAGGCTTCCAACAGATGCCCTAATTAAATCATGAGCCTCGAGCCACACTTCAAAAGAAATCCAGTTATTTATCAGGAGCTTCATATCGGCACGTTCCAAAGACCGGATAGTCATTTGTCTCAAATGGTATCGGGTCTCGTGTTTGAGCAGAGCGTTGGCCTAGATGACCTCCAAGGTCCCTTCCAGCTCTATTCTGATTGATCGATCTGTCTCCCAGTACTCGACGTGCAAGGTAGGACTTCCTGGCATTTTGACTTGCTACTCCTTAAGGGCAAAATAAAGGGTCGCGTAATAAGTCACGCGGTTTGCTCAGTACTTGTTCTTAGCACTCGTCCCACCTCCTGGAACTAATCGCAGACGGGTACCGAGATACCACTGTACCTTTGGGGAGGGGGGGTTTCCACACTGGCCCACCTACCGAGCGGTGGAGGGCCGGTGCCCACCATAAACCAAGAGAGTACGGGAGGCAGGGTGGAAGACCATGGAATGACCGGCTGCAGCAGGCGCCTTCCCTCCTGAAGGAATCACCAACTCCCAGGTCCATCGTTTCAGGTGGAAGCGGTACATGTGGGAGGAGAAGACATCCACACCGGTGCGCCCTGCAGGAATGGATTAGGAGGCGTGAGGCTGAATCCTTCGAGGTTGACTCAGCCTTCCATCCTTCCCATGACGGTCAAAGGAAGGTCCAGTTTGCTGGGGGCAACAGGCTGACTCTGTAAACTGTTTAGAGAAGCCTGCAAAGCACTATGAAGCGGTATATAAGTCTAAATGCTATCCCTATCTATGTCTCTCTCTCTCTCTGTGTCTATCTGTCTAGTCTGTCTATCATCTATCAGCCAGCCAGCCAGCCAGCCATCCAACCATCCTATCTATCTATCTATCATCTATCCATCTATCATCTATCCATCTATCTATAATCTATCCAGCCATCCAGCCATCCATCTTTCCTATCTATCTATCTATCTTTCGATCTATAATCTATCTATCTATAATCTATCTATCCAGCCATCCATCCATCCATCTTTCCTATCTATCTATCTATCTATCTATCTATCTATCTATCTATCTATCTATCTATCTATCTGTAATCTATCTATCTATAATCCATCCATCCATCCATCCATCTTTCCTATCTATCTATCTATCTATCTATCTATCTATATAACTATCTATAATCTATCTATCTATTATCTATCCATCCATCCATCCATCCATCCATCCATCCATCCATCCATCCAGTCAGTCAGTCAGTCAGTCAGTCAGTCAGTCAGTCAGTCTGTCTGTCTGTCTGTCTGTCTGTCTGTCTGTCTGTCTGTCTGTCTATCTATCTATCTATCTATCTATCTATCTATCTATCTATCTATCATCTGTCTGCCTGTCTGTCTGTCTACCTATCTATCTATATATCCATCTATCCATCCATCCATCCATCCATCCTATCTATCTATGAATCTCACCAGGCTCAAGGTTGACTCAGCCTCTCATCCTTCTGAGGTGGGTGAAATGAGGATCCAGATTGTTTGGGGGCAATACACTGAATCTGTAAACTACTTAGAGAGGGCTGTAAAGGACTGTGAAGCGTAAATTTACATTTAAGTACTATTGCTATTGCTATTGCTATGATGGGGCATTTCCCCTGGAAGAGGGGCACCTGGACACCTGAACCACACAGGTTGCTCTTCAACTCACCTCCAAATACATACAGCCATTCATCGACCACCGCAGATGCGTGGCCGGCCAACTCAGGAGGAATTGTTGTGTTGAGGGGCACTAGCTCTTGCCAATAGCCCTCCCGGGGCAGGTACATCCAGACATCGTTGGCCAGAAACCCAGAGGCCAGCTCTCCACCAAACAGAATGAGGGAGCCCTCCCAGGCTACAGCTGTGTGGGAGTGACGAGCAGTCTGGAAATGAAAAATGGAAAGGAGATCACTATTCCCATCACCAATCTCTTTCCACTTATGACTGTATGACTGTAACTTTGTTGCTGGCAATCCTTATGATTTATATTGATATATTGACCATCAATTGTGTTTTAAATGTTGTACCTTGATGAAGGTATCTTTTCTTTTATGTACACTGAGAGCATCTGCACCAAGACAAATTCCTTGTGTGTCCAATCACACTTGGCCAATAAAAATTCTATTCTATTCTATTCTATTCATTAGTCTAAAGTCTCCCAGCTGGCTTTCATGCATAAGGAGGGACTAGAACTCATAGGCTTCTGGTGTCAGGCTTCCAACAGATGCCCTAATTAAATCATGAGCCTTGAGCCAAGCTTCAAAAGAAATCCAGTTATTTATTAGGAGCTTCGTGTCAGCACGTTCCCAAATGAAGTCAGCTCTGACCCTACGTAATTTACATCCCAATCATGACCCTGTTTCCCCCCTTCCGCCCAGGGTGCGTCATCAATCACATTCGCCAACGGAGCAATTTTGTGGCTTATAGAGACCACTCCCCTCCTGCTGCTGTAAGTAACCCTGGGATACAGCCTTGAGGGAGATAAGTCTGGAATGTGCATCTGTCTTTGGTTACTGTGCCGTTTCATAGGTTTCCCATCCCCACTTGCTTGTGGCAACTCGCGAGCAGGCAAGGGATGCTTTGCGAGTTGACATCTGGTTTCTAGCCTCATCCCTTCACCAATAGACCAACCTGGCTCTATCTAACTGGCACTTTCACTACAATGGGGCGGGAGAAGCCTGTTCTCTTCACCCTCAAGTTCATTTTATGTACGGTAGAATCGGGAAGATGCACGGTATCTTGGTGGCGCAAAGTTTTTAAATTGACGCATAATGTTTTGGGTGGCTGTCTAAGCATCTCAGTCCTCACGTGGGCCTCTTCTTCCTCTCCATAATGCTCAAGGTTCTCTTTTGCAGGGGGAGGGAACATCGCAAGGCACTTACTGGGGAAGGGCTGAGCACCCTCTGATGCCAAGTGTTGGTGGTGAAGTTATAGAAGACAAGGTCTCCCAAAGCGGTATTTAGGTCCAAGCCTAGAGGGGAAGAAAGCAGAAAGGTCATGAGGTTTAGGAACAGGAGGGAAAGCATTCAATTAACAGATTACCATATTTTTTGGAGTATATAAGACGCACCTTTTTCCCCCCAAAAAAGAGGGTGAAAATCGGGGTGCATCTTATATTCCGAATGTAGCCCCGCCCAGCTTCTCAAACGGAGGTTTCAGAGGCTGAAAGAAGCTTCAGAAAAAAAGCCCCCAAACAGAGCTTGAGAAAAAAAAGGCCCCAAATAGAGCTTCAGAAATGAAGCCCCCAAACAGAGCTTCAGAAGCGAAGCCTCCAAACAGAGCTTGAGACAAAAAGCCCCCAAACAGAGCTTCAGAAAAGAAGCTTCAGAAAAGAAGCCCCCAAACAGAGCTTAGAAAAAAAAGCCCCAAACGGAGCTTGGAAAAAAAGCCCCAAACGGAGCTTCAGAAAAATAGCCCCAAACGGAGCTTCAGAAATGAAGCTTCAGAAATGAAGCTTCAGAAATGAAGCTTCAGAAAAGTTTTTCTGAAACGGAGTTTCAGAGGCAGAAAAAAAAAAAACCAAAAAAAGCAAGGCACAGAGCTCACAACCAAGGAACCTGTTGCTAAAATTCACCTCTGGGAACAGCTGATTGGGGGTATTCCAGGAGGTCGATCCATCTGCCAATCAACTTTTTTCTTATTTTTCCTCCCCAAAAACTAAGGTGCGTCTTTTGCTCCGGTACGTCTTATACTCCGAAAAATACAGTAGGTCAGTACAATATCAAAGAAGCAAGAAGTATGCTGATCTCAGAAATGAATCTGCAAGGCACTTTGAGGGTCAGTAAAGAATTGTGGCAATGCGGGCAATGAAGAACGCCTTGTTAATGAAGGGGAAAACTTTTTTTTCCCCAATGCTCTGAAATGCTTCTTCCCCGTCTTTCCTGCCCCTTTGACTCAAAGTTGCTGTTTTGGCAACTTTTCAGATGGGTGGATTTTCAATTCCCAGAATTCCCCAGTCAGCTAGGCTTTTCCACGTTTTCCCTTGCTGGCTGGGGGATTTTGGGAATTGTAGTCCGCGCAATTTAGAAGTTGCCAAGTTTGTAATGTTTGTAAATAAGGAGCGATGCCCCCCCTCACCTCCAAAAATGTACAGTCCTCCAGTAGAAGGTAGGAAAGCACCAGCAGCTGCTGTACGGGGCCAGAAACTGGAATCTTGGATGCTGACGTTGTACCATTTTCCAGCGCCTTGGTTGTCGCTCAAGGCTAAATCACAGGCCTGGCCCACAAATCCTGGTTCGCACTGGCAATGCTTTGACACCTATGGGAGGAAGGAGCAGGAAAAGTTACTGACACGGCCCTGGTGGCAAATGAAAATGGGACATTCTTCCATCACAACGCAAATAAGATAAGGGCAACTTCTCTTTCTAATTCTTGTCGTGTCCCACTCCTCCTCTGACGGCCGGGTCTGGGAAGTCTGTATCAAGCGTGGCCACGAAGCCTCTGCAGCTTTGCCAAATTCCTGTCAAGAGTTCTCAGGGCAGGCAGGAATCCAAGGTGAGACTTCAGCAAACCAGATGAGACTTTGCCTGACTCAAGGAATGCCAGAAAGCAGATCCTTTATATAGGCTCCATGACTCAGCACTTATCCAGGCCTGCCCCTCCCTTCCTTTTGCTGACATCGCCTCTCCATTCTCCGGAAGCGTGGATCCCTCCACCCTCCAGCTGCCGGCAATTCTAGCTCGTGACTGGCTTCATGCTCCTCATGCTCACACACTGTGTGTGTGTGGGGGGGGGGTTATTTGCTCCGGGCATGGTGCCAGGACTGGGGGCTGGAGGCATGCCAGGCCATTCTTCTTCACTGTCAGTCTCTGGCTCAGATAGCAGGAGATGGAAGGGGCCCGGCTGCGGAGAGGGGGGCGGGCGAGGCACAACAATTCTGAACCAACTGAGATACGTAATATGTGGAAATATTATCAACAGAGTCGATAAGACTTTTAGCTATGCAATTTGGGAGGATTCGAATGGGGTGGGAGCATGAACGGATTTGCAGAGGGGAAAATTGCAAACTACAGGAAATATTTGCACCACTCAGGTGACCCTGAGGGCACAGAGAAAACCTCTAAGTGGCTTCAATGACTCTCTAAAAGGATGCAAATGACCAGCTGTCGGCAAGGAGTATCAATGCTTCCTTCCCCATCATCCAGTCAAGAGCTGAAGAACCTTCTTGGAGGAGAAGCAAAAGGTCTTCAAAGAAAAAAACAAGTATTTTTCGGAGTATAAGATACACCTTTCCCCCCCAAAAAAGAGGGTGAAAATCTGGGTGCCTCTTATACTCCGAATGTAGCTTCTGAAATGGAGGCTTCAGAGGCTGAAAAAAGCATCAGAAACAGAGCTTCAGAAAAGAAGCCCCCAAACAGAGTCTCAGAGGCTTTTTTTTCTGAAGGTGTTTTGGAGGCTTTCAGAGGCAGAAAAAGCTTTGACCAAGGTTGGAGATCCCTGCTCCAGAGGATGATAGAGGACAGGAAGGCCTGGAGGTCGCGATGGGTCTGACACGACTTCGCAGCTAACAACAACAAGGATAGATCAATGACCCATCGAGACACAAAAGGACCATCTCTTACCTGGTTGCAGGTGCCGTGATACTGGCAATAGGTGGTGCAGTCGGGCATCGAGCAGTCCTTGCCACCCCAGCCTTGGAAGCAGGCACAGTGCCCGTCGTTATCGCAAATGCCATGCCCCAAGCAGCCCATGGGACACAGCGAGACAGAGTAAGTTGCATTGAAGCCCAGCAGGTTGTAGTTGGCGTCACTGAAGAGGTGTAACAGCATCTGCAAAGGAGGAAGGAATGAGCACTCCCAAGTTGGTGTTAACACAATGGGCTAATGAAGGCAAAATAGTCGCCAATCCAAGCTGTGTTCCTTTCCACGTGTGTGTCGTTTTAAACTGCTTTACAGGGCAGGGAGTCCTCGATGCATGACTGCAACTGATTCCTGTTCCCAAATTCCTGTTGCTAAGCGAGATGGTTAAGGGAATCCTGCCCTGTTTTGTGACCTTTCCTGCCACAGTTGTTAAGCGAATTGCTGCGGGGAGTTAAGTTAGTAACGTTGTTGTTAAATCCATCGGCTTCCTGGTTAGCTTCCTGCCTAAGCAGGGGGTTGGACTAGAAGACCTCCAAGGCCCCTCCCAATTCTGTTATTCTAAGTTGAGCTTTGCTTGCCAAAAGGTCGCAAAAGTGGATCACGTGACACACACCCCAGGGACACTACAACCGTCATAGATATGAGTCGGTCACCAAGCATTTGAATTTGGATCAGGTGACTGCAGGGATGTCGCAATGGTTCGTAAGTGTGAAAATTGGTCACTGTGGCATGAAAGGTCATAAAATGGGGCAAAAATCACGTAACCATGGTCTCACTTCGTAACAGAAATTCTGGCCTCACTTGTGGTCGTACGTCGAGGACTACCTCTAACTGGCTGAAATGAGCTTCTATGGAGGAGGCCTCCCATAGGTCAGGACGTCATCTTGCAAATGACGCAATTTGCATAATACATGCGTGCAAAGTGAGATGTCATTTGCATAATGACTTCATCTTGATTTCAGTGTGTCAATGATAGGAGAACAGAGAGAGTGGTGCGGTGGCCTAGAGGTGGAGCTCCCGCCTCACAATCAGGAGGCTGTAAGTTCAATCCTTGGTAGAGGCAGGTATTTACAATGAGAATATATCTGCTGAACAAAAACTCCGCATTGGCAACAGGAAGAGCATCCGGCCAGTAAAACACTCCGCTAACTCCATTCAGTTGCCCTGACTCCACCCCGCAAGGGATTATGGGGTGGCTAAATGATGATGATGATGATGAATGATAAGAGAACAGAGCCGTTCAGTTTCAAGCTTGGAAGAAACGACCGATTGAACCCTAAAGAAAGAATCTCCCACCACTGGGACTACCATACCTTGCCTGAGGTGGCCTCGATGGTAGGGGGCAAAGTGCTGCCACTCAGGCTGGCCAGCAAAGGGCTGCTGGGAGAATCTCCATCATAAATGAAGAGGTAGTCATATGTGCATTCGGTGTCCATAAACATGAAAGTCAAGAGGATGCGGTAGCTGCTACTAGGAGCTGAAACATACAGGAAAAGGAAAGCTTAGCAATTAATTAGCAATTAGTGTGCAACGCAGCCAATCTTAAGAAAGTGAACTACGGGGTCTTGACTTACAACAGTTCATTTAGTGACCGTTCCGAAGTTACCACTGAAAGAAGGTGCGTTATGACCATGGGGTTTGCCACAATAACTATAGGACCATAACTTTGCTGTTTGTAGATTTACGATTTATATTGTTTTATTTAGTTTCCTAGTACGATTTAGGTTGATTCTATCACTAAGTGTTGTATCTTATGATTTATGATGTATTTTTATGATGACTATGATCATGATTTATCACTTATAGCTTTTATGTACAATGAGAGCTTATGCACCAAAGACAAATTCTTTGTGTGTCCGGTCACACTTGGTCAATCAAGAATTCTATTCTATTATTCTATTGTATTGTATTGTATTCTATTCTATTCTATTCTATTCTATTCTATTCTATATTTTATTCTATTTTCTATTCTTTTCTATTTTCTATATTCTATTCTATTTTCTATTCTTCTATTATACTCTATTCTATTCTCTATTCCATTTTCTCTTCTATTCTTTTTTTATTCTATTTTCTATTCTTTTCTATTTTCTATATTCTATTCTATATTCTATTCTATTCTAATTCTGTTCCAATTTTATTCTAATTCTATTCTATTCCATTTTCTATTCTTTCTATTCTATAATCTATATCAATGGTCACCAACCGGTGGTCCGTGGACCACTGGTGGTCCACGAGAAAATTTTGGTGGTCCGCAGAAAAATCTTTTCATTTTTGCATTTTTTTTTATATTGCTCTAAGTCAGGGATCCTCAAACTTTGGCCCCTGGGCCGGATACGGGCCTGCCAAAGCAATTAATCCTACTTGCGGATGGGATGGGGTCCTTCAGGCATTTAGCTTGGCTGCCTGTTTAGTAGCTCCAGCTTCTCCCTCCCTCCTTGGGAGTCCAGGTGCTTCAGTCAGCAGTACATGAAACTTCAGCTGGGCTCCTTGAGAGACAGAGTTTGCAGTGGTGGTGGTGGGCGATCTAGCGCTCGGGATGGCTACAAGACAAACGTTCATTCTTGGTCATATTTGAGATTTCTAGCTGCAATGGACAGAAAAGCTAGGGTGCTTCTCTTTGCTAATAGGCGGCTACGTTAAGTGCCTGAAGGACCCTATCCCGTCACTAATTCATATTAGTGGTCTGCGGGATTTAAAGTTATGAATTTAGTGGTCCCTGAGGTCTGAAAGGTTGGCGATCCCTGCTCTAGAGCAGGGGTCTCCAACCTTGGCAACTTTAAGCCTGGTGGACTTCAACTCTCAGAATTCCCCAGCCAGCAAAGCTGGCTGGGGAATTCTGGGAGTTGAAGTCCTCCAGGTTTAAAGTTACCAAGGTTGGAGACCCCTGCTCTAGAGGGTAAAATGCTTTGATTTGCAGCCTCCTCCCTTAAACCACCATCGCCCACCATACTTCTTCGGATACTCACCCTCCACCAGCCATTCACAGTTCCCGTTGACCGAGTAGTTGCCAGGGCCATCTGTCACGTAGCCAGAAGCGCTGCGTAGCACCTCGCGGCGTCCCTTACAATCACCGGCATAGGTTTGATGGATCCCACACAGAGCGAAGGGCAGCAGAGCCAGCAGTTTAAAGCAACTGGGTTTTAGGAGGTCCATGATGGTCTTTGGATCTCCCTGTAATCCAAGAGAATGCTCAGTTAATATAGCTGGAAAAGTGAGATGGGCATCAGGAAGACATGCAGAAAAGAATTATTCAATACCCTGCATTCTTAAGCCGGATAAATATTATTATTATTATTACTATGGTAGATGACAGATAGATAGATAGATAGATAGATAGATAGATAGATAGATAGATAGATAGATAGATAGGCAGACAGACAGGCAGACAGACAGATAAATTAATAGATAAATACAGACATATAGAGAGATAGATATAGAGAGATGGATGGATGGATGGATGGATGGATGGATGGATGGATGGATAGACAGACAGACAACAGAGACATATAGATGGATGGATGGATGGATGTACGTACAGTATAGACAGAGAGATAGGGAGAGAGATATAGAAGATAGATAGATAGTTGATAGATAGATAGATAGATGATAGGTAGACAGACAGACAAATAGATAAATAGATAGATACAGACATATAGGGAGATAGATATAGAGAGATATATGGATGGATGGATGGATGGATAGATAGATGATAGATAGACAGACAGACAGGCAGATAAATAGAGAGAGAGATACACATATAGAGATAGCTATAGAGAGATATATGGATGGATGGATGGATGGATGGATGGATGGATGGATGGATGGATGGATGGATAGATAGATGAATAGAATAGAATTAGAATATTTTTTTGTTGTTGTAGGATGATAGATAGACAGACAGATAAAGAAAGAGAGACAGAGAGAGAGAGAGACAGACAGACATATAGAGATAGCTATAGAGAGATATATGGATGGATAGATAGATAGACAGACAGACACATATAGATGGATGGATGGAAAGGTGGATGGACGGACAGTAGAGAGCTAGGGAGAGAGACATAGTAGATAGATAGATAGATAGATAGATAGATAGATAGATAGATAGATAGATAGATAGATAGATAGATAGATAGATAGATAGATAGATAGATAGATAGATAGAGATAGATAGACAGATAGATAGATAGATACAGACATATAGGGAGATAGATATAGAGAGATATATGGATGGATGGATAGACAGACAGACACATATAGATGGATGGATGGAAAGGTGGACGGACGGACAGTATAGACAGAGAGATAGGGAGAGAGACATAGTAGATAGAGAGACAGACAGACAGACAGATAGACAAGACACATATACATGGATGGACGGACAGTATATAGACAGAGATGGGGAGAGATAAATAGAAGATAGATGAGATTGACAGATGCAGATACAGATATTAGGTATATTAAAAAAAAAAACATTGACCCAAAGGCAGGAAGGAACCAGCAAAGTCCAAAACAAAGACACAACTCTGGACCCCAATCAATATTGAGGCGGGGGGGGGAGGGGGAAATCCGGACGCCTTCAGGGGATCCAGGCCGGGCCAAGCGGACCGAAGGGAGACCAGGGACCCGGGAGGGGGGAGCCCCGGCAAGCCCTGCAGCGAAGCCAGCATCTCCAGGGAAGCGCGACGGCTGTGCGACGGAAGACCCGGGAGCGAAGCCTTGGGCCCGGCTGGCTCCCCATTGATAACCGCGGCTGGCAATGGGGTTTAACGGGGAGGGGGACTAAGGGGACCCCCCCCAATTCTGGACCCACCTCCGCAGCCGACAGCGCCTCCGCTGCCCCCGCGGCCCATGTAGAGGCCACTCCGGGACCGAGGGGGGCATCGAGACGAGGGCCCAGAGCGGTGGCGAGTGAGGTCTCCTCGTCTCTATGGAAAGAGAAGCCATAGAGAGGGTGAGGCTAGAGCGCGCGAGGAGGACGGCGAACGGATAGGGTTTTACAACAGGGAGCGCCAACCTTGGCCCACTTTAAGACTTGTGGACTTCAACTCCCAGAGCTCCTCAGCCAGCTTTGCTTGGCTGAGGAATTCTGGGAGTTGAAGTCCACAAGTCTTAAAGTAGGCCAAGGTTGGAGACCCCCCTGCTTGTACAGCGGCCGTTTCTCAACCTTGGTAACTTTGAAGATGGGGTGGACTTCAATTCCCAGAATTCCGCAGCTATGCTATGCTGGCTGGGGAATTCTGGGAGTTGAAGTCCACCCATTTTTTTGCCAAGGTTGAGAAACCCTGCAATGGGGTGAAAAATGTGTGTGACGTCCTCCTGACCCAGCCAGATTAGGCGCCCACCCCCCCTCCCACTTTCCTATGACCAAGTGCAGCCTTCCTCTGCGGTCAGCTCCTGCAAGGAGGACTACAAGCCCAATCATCCCCAGCTGACTCGCCCTTGGTGAAGGGGAACCGAGGTCTCTCGGACGACCCCAGGTTGAAGGAGGAGGCTCCTTTATCATATCTGGACCCAAAGTTGCGCAGGGGGTCTCCAACCTTGATAACATCGGTGGACTTCAACTCCCAGGATTCCTCAGCCGGACGATGTGTACAATTTATTATACCTAAATCAGGGGTCTCCAACCTTGGCCACTTTAAGACTTGTGGACTTCAACTCCCAGAGTTCCTCAGCCAGCAAAGCTAGCTGAGGAACTCTGGGAGTTTGTTTATTTTTATTTTATTTATTTATTTTGTCACAACAGTATATACAAGCATAAGCATGTAACTAACTAAAAATATATAAGCATAAGCATGCAATAACTATATTAATTGGATATAATTATAGGACAGGAACGGTAGGCACGTTTTTGCTCTTATGCACATCCCTTACGGACCTCTTAGGAATGGGGTGAGGTCAATAGTAGACAGTTTTTGGTTCAAGCTTTGGGGATTTTGGGAAGAGACTACAGAGTCAAGTAGTGTATTCCAAGCATTAACAACTCTGTTACAGAAGTCATATTTTCTGCAATCAAGATTGAAGTGGTTAACATTAAGTTTAAATCTACTGTTTGCTCTTGTATTGTTGTGATTGAAGCTGAAGTAGTCTCTAACAGGAAGGACACTGCAGTAGATGATTCTATGAGTTAAACTCAGGTCCTTTCGAAGGCGGCAGAGTTCTAAATTTTCTAAACCCAGGATTTCAAGTCTGGTGGCATAAGGTATTTTGTTGTATTCAGAGGAGTGGAGAACTCTTCTTGTAAAATATTTCTGGACACGTTCAATTGTACTGATGTCTGAAATGTGGTATGGGTTCCAGACAGTCAAGTCCACAAGTCTTAAAGTAGCCAAGATTGGAGACCCCTGACCTAAACGATTATTTTCTACCTTCCTCTTATTGTTTCCATCCTTCTCACCCGTGAAAGTACACATTGTATTTTCTTTTGCCAACTCAAATAATGAATGGACCAGGGATAAAGTTCTCTGTAATGTTTTGGATAGCAGCAGCAGCAGCTTTCCAAGGGACCAGAGTTGCTTCCAGCTCTTTTAGGTGAAGATGAAAAAAGCTGAACCCGAAGCTCTCCACATATTAAACATTTATAGTTTCTGCTACAATGGGCTTGCTGCATACTGTTCTTTCTGCAAATATTTTTCCTGCCTTTGTTGATTTTTTAAAAAAAATAAATAACACAGCAAACATATCTAATACCGGTACTTCTTCCTCCTATTTTTCCCCCACAACAACAACCCTGCGAGGTGGGTACCAACATTCAGTGCAGGATCGAAAGCTTGATGGCAATTCAAACAGGAAGAGAAAGAAGTACAACCATTCATTTAGTGACCGTTCAAAGGGTGACGGCACTGAAAAAAAGTGACTTCTGACCGTTTTACGCACTTTTAATCTTTGCAGCATCCCCATGGTCACGTGATTGCCTCCTGAAAAAGCACCTTTGGAACAACCATGACCTGGATGACTGGGAATCTTCACAGACTTCAGGGAAACATTTTCACCATTTAAAATGTTCATTTGCAAAAAAACCTGAATGTGTGAGAGATGAAGGACATGTAAAGAATTTTTCCAAATGCTGAATCACAGTTAGATTTAGGCTGCTTGTTAAAGACGCTTGGAGCGTCTGCTATATAGTAAGCTATATGGATGTGATCTGTTGATGTGTTCGGCATTCTGCTATTTTTTTTTCCTAAGCCCCGCTACAAAATTGTAAAGGTTCCACTCGTGATTATATGATAAATGAGCTGCTTTCTGAAATTAAAACTCAGGCAAGTGCAGGTGCCGATGAGAAAGTGAGCCTATTCTTACCAATTAATGCCAGAGTAATCAGGTGGGCATTTTGCAAAGCTGGCACCAGCTGAATAGCGCTATTTTGTGGCTGACTGGAGGAAACGTTTTAATCATGGCATGAGTGTAATCTACACGCCCCAGTAGAGGCACCACAGAATGGACATTAGCGGAAATATTTTGCTATGAAGAGTTCTGAGAGGGAAAAAAAGAGGAACATTGTTGAAATACTAATTTTCCCATGGTTATGGACAGGAAAAAAAACAACCCGAGCCCATAAAGTCTGCAGAAACATATGAAAATCAACATGATCCCTTCTCTGCAGTACTATACATAAAGTTGCTGTTGAGGCAGTTTTCCAAGCTTGGGAACTTTTAAGACATACGGATTTCAATTCACAGAATTCTCCAGCCAGCCTGCTAGTCAATTTTAAGATGGGTGAACTTCCAACTCCCAGAATTCTCCAGCCAGCCTGTTAGTGAATTTTAAGATGGGTGGACTTCAACTCCCAGAATTCTCCAGCCAGCCTGCTAGTGAATTTTAAGATGGGTGGACTTCAACTCCCAGAATTCTCCAGCCAGCCTGCTAGTGAATTTTAAGATGGATGGATTTCCAACTCCCAGAATTCTCCAGCCAACATGGCTGGCTGGAGAATTCTGGGAATTGAAGTCCACACATCTTTCCTCTAGGTTGGAAAGCATTATATTAAAGGCATGTGTGTCCAACACGTATATTTTTGTTCACTGTTTTATTTTTTATCTTTTATAGTGCATGCTGCTCTGAAGGTGGGTTGCCTTAAATCACTTCAAATCAACCAACGATGTATGTTAAGTTGGTAATAATGTGATGTACTAGTAAAAGCACCGATTTGCTTTGAATTAAGCAAGTCTCGTTACAAAATTTAATCTTTTTTTAAAGATAACTACTTTATAACTACTTTAATAGATTAAGAAACTTTCACAGAACTACAATTTCCAGGGGTCCTTATCTGACTGCTGTGTTACATTAAAAAAATAGGTTGTTTTCTTCTATTAGTTTAGAAGATAACTAAATAACTACTTTAATAGATTAAGAAACTATCTCTTCCTTTCACAGAATTACAATTTCCAGGGGTCCTTATCTGACTGCTGTGTCACATTAAAAAAATAGGCTTCTTCTGTTAGTTTTGCAGATTATCCCAAGGAAGAAAGCAAAGTGTGTATTAGATCATCAGCGCCTGTGGTTAACAGGCTATTTTACCAGAAAAATAAAAAATAAAAATAAAAATGTTCCATGTTCAGGTATCTCTTCCTCCTTTTATAAGCAGATGTTTCCCTGAAAGAGTCACATGCTTTCACATTGAAATAGAAACATGAGAATATTCTTTAATTTGGCAAAACAAAGAGGGGGGCGGGAAGCAAAAATGTGGTTTTCAGAAATTCACCACGATCAAGGAGCAGAACCCACAGCACAGCACGCTCGTTTTATTTTATTTATTTATCAAATTTATTGGATGCTCACTTTACCACAGGGTAACTTAGTTCCTAGGAACTATCGAGGGCAACATCATTACCCGGGGGAAACCAGGGCAGAGGGACCTAGAAGATTCGAACTATCTTCACAAGGTAGCAGAAAGAGAAAAAAAAAAGTGGACCAAAAGATGTTAATATGGAGTCATGTAACATGGAGATATAATTACAAGGCGAATCTGGTTCCTCATTGTGGGATCCAGACAGGAAAACCACTGAAATCACAATGGAGGCTGAGAAAAACTAGATGATCTCGGTCTACAGCCGTGTTTCTCAACCTTGGCAACTTTGAGCCGTGTGGACTTCAATTCCCAGAATTCTCCAGCCAGCCATGGAGTTGAAAGTCCACTCCTCATCAAGTTGCCAAAAAGTTGAGAAACACCACTGGTCTACAGGAAAAACTCAGCCGAAGATGGGCCTGTCTTGTCACTCTAAATTTACGACCTGTGGACTTCAACTCCCAGAATCCTTGAGGCAGCTGTGCCGGCTGAGGAATTCTGGGAGTTGAAGTCCACAGATGGTAAAGTGGCCACACTTGGCCACCTCTGCTCTGATTGAACTAGAAGAGAATTTCCACCCATGTTCATTCAATGCTTGGCTTCCCTTCAAAGAAGCAACCCCAGAGGGAGGTTGGGAAAGCTTAAGACTGTCCCATGGGGAAGGATCCTTGACCTACAGACTAATTGGATCATTAGCGAAGGAGTCAGGAAGTGTGGGGAAAGTAGGGCTGAAGTGACCCCATCCACCCTCCCTATCTTGTCTCTCTGGAGGATCTCAAGAAGACAGGATTAGACAAAAGGGAAAGAGGCCACAGGTGAAAGGGGTCCCAGGAGAGAAACCAAGGATGGGAGTGCCATTGTCTTGAGAAAGGGACCCCCAGAAAATGTCGAGATAGGAATCAGCACAGCCAAGAGGGAGAGTCAAGAGACCCTTTACACCGGCCGGGCGCCGGTTGTATGCATGCTAAAATACTCGGTGTAGCCATTATGTTGGTGTAGTTGGGGCGCATGGAGCTGGTAGGGCGGAGGCTGACTCTCGTTCCCCAGCGATGGCTTCAACAGCACAGGGGCACCGCTGAGCTCAGAGGTAGTGACCACGCAGTTGGAGGTCAGGCTACGATCAGCAGAGGAGGTGTCTTCCATTGGTTTGCGCGTCTGCAGGAGGAAAAGTAGGTAGAAAGTCCAGATAAACATTGGCAGGAAAGAAAGAACCATGGTCTTTGTCACCCTTTCCTCCTTTATCAAATCTTAAAGCAATAAGATCAAGAGACTGGGGAAGGACGGAGGCCAAACGACTTAACAACATTATCCCGGCAACTTGAACTATCTTTGAATTCAGGCAGTTTCGACTTTGGGTTTGTTTTTTTTAACAGACTGCCGTAATTTAATGTTTTCTTTGTTGTGGATATTTTTCACTTCTTTGATCTGAGTTATGGCCTTTTTTAAAAAAAATAATAATAATAATTTAAGCGGAGGCCTTTGTGCAACCTTATTATCATATTGTTTCGCTGACTGCTGTAAACTAGCAAAAGAGACTCATTTATCCAGCAAGGGGTTTTTTAAAATTCATTCGATCAAATTAATGAATGACTCTGCCACCACAAGCCACAGCACCGTTGGCATAGCAAAACCAAAGGGAACAAGAACACTTAAGAACGAGAAGAAATTAATCAGTGGAACGACTTGCCTCTCAGAGCTGTGGGTGCTCCAACCTTGCAGGTTTTTAAGAAGAGATTGGGCAGCCTTTTTTTTTTTCTCTCAAATGGTACGAGGTTTCCTGCCTGAGCAAGGGGTTGGACTAGAAGACCTCCAAGGTCCCTTCCAACTCTGTTATTCTGAGTGTGTTGAGTGTGGACTCCCAGAATTCCCTAGCCAGTTGAAATCCACAAAGTCTTAAATTTGCCGAGTTTGGAACTCCCTGCTTTTGAGAATCAAGTGACTGTTTGTAGAGAGTAAGGAAGATGACTTTGACTTTGGAGATCCACCAAGGTAACCTTTCTTATTCTCTACAACCGCCTTATAAAAAGAAAAGGCCATCTAAGGACAACACCAGTGGTGGGTTTCAAATTTTTTTGCTACCGATTCTGTGGGTGTGGCTTGGTGGGTGTGGCTTGGCTTGGTGGGCTTGGCTTGGCTTGGTGGGCGTGGCTTGGCTTGGTGGGCGTGGCTTGGCTTGGTGGGCGTGGCTTGGCTTGGCGGGCGTGGCTTGGCTTGGCGGGCGTGGCATGGCTTGGCGGGTGTGGCTTGGCTTGGTGGGCGTGGCATGGCTTGGCGGGCGTGGCTTGGCTTGGCGGGCGTGGCATGGCTTGGCGGGTGTGGCTTGGCTTGGTGGGCGTGGCATGGCTTGGCGGGTGTGGCTTGGCTTGGCTTGGCGGGCGTGGCATGGCTTGGTGGGTGTGGCTTGGCTTGGTGGGCGTGGCATGGCTTGGTGGGTGTGGCATGGCTTGGTGGGTGTGGCTTGGTGGGCGTGGCAGGGGAAGGTTACTGCAAAATCCCCATTTCCTCCCCATCAGCTGGGACTCGGGAGGCAGAGAATAGATGGGGGTGGGGTCAGTCAGAATTTTTACTCCCATTTCTCCGAACTACTCAAAATTTCCGCAACCAGTTCTCCAGAACCGGTCCAAACCTGCTGAAACCCACTTCTGGACATCATGTGTGATTTCCCAGAGGGTATTTTGAGGGGGGGTCAGTTCTAATGTCGCAACCATTTAAGGAAGGGGAGTACTCAGGCGAGACCCTCTCCGATTCTCACATTGCTGGTGTTGCTTCCCGTACTCTGAGGGATGGAGAACAGCTCTGTGAAGTTGGGCACTGAGTCACTGATGAAAGTCACGTTGCCGTAGACGTGGTGCGGGAATTTGGCCCCCGTGGCAGCCTCCTCGACAATCCCGATCTGCGACGTCCTCACGTGATACGGGAAGTTCTTATTGGCCGCTGAGGGCCTGGTTATAATCTGCGGAAACGAGGAAGACAAAATGGCAGCTGCAGTGGTGGCATTCAAAATCGGCAGTGCCCTATCAAATCAATAGCGGCGTTCCCCAAGGCAGTGTTCTTGGACCAACACTCTTCATATTATACATTAATGATCTCTGTGACCATATTAAAAGTAATTGTGTTCTTTTCGCTGATGATGTCAAACTATTTAACACTACTAACAATACAGCTACCCTTCAAAAAGACCTTGACTTTGTGTCAGAATGGTCAAAAACTTGGCAACTCCAAATCTCAACCAGCAAATGCTCTGTCTTACACATTGGAAAAAAGAATCCAAACACTAAATACAAACTCGATGGACATTACCTTACAGATGACCCCCACCCTGTCAAAGGCCTTGGAGTTTTCATATCCAATGATCTAAGTGCCAAAGCCCACTGCAACTACATCGCAAAAAAGGCTTTAAGAGTTGTAAACCTAATCTTACGTAGCTTCTTCTCCAGAAACACTACACTACTTACCAGAGCTTATAAAACATTTGCTAGACCAATTCTTGAATACAGCTCGCCTGTCTGGAACCCATACCACATTTCAGACATCGATACAATTGAACGTGTCGAGAAATATTTTACAAGAAGAGTTCTCCACTCCTCTGAATACAACAAAATACCTTATGCCACCAGACTTGAAATCTTGGGTTTAGAAAACTTAGAACTCCGCCGCCTTCGACAGGACTTGTGTTTAACTCATAGAATCATCTATTGCAACGTCCTTCCTGTTAAAGACTACTTCAGCTTCAATCACAACAATACAAGAGCAAACAATAGATTTAAACTTAATGTTAACCGCTTCAATCTTGATTGCAGAATATATGACTTCTGTAACAGAGTTGTTAATGCTTGGAACCCACTACCTGACTCTGTGGTCTCTTCTCAAAATCCCAAAAGCTTTAACCAAAAACTGTCTACTATTGACCTCACCCCATTCCTAAGAGGTCCGTAAGGGGCGTGCATAAGAGCGCAAACATGCCTACCGTTCCTGTCCTATTGTTTTCTTTCAATATATCCAACTAATATAGTTATTACATACTTATGCTTATATATATATATATATATGCTTATATATTATATAGTTACTTTCATGCTTATGCTTATATATACTGTTGCGACAAAATAAATAAATAAATAAAATTCAAATCATTTAACAACCGGTTCTCTGCCCTAATGACTGGGTGGGCATGGCCATGGTGGGTGTGGTGAGGGGGTGTGACAGGCAGCACTCGGCCTCCTGCACCCCGCCCCCGGGAGCAAAAACAGGCTGCGGGGGGCGGGGTTTAGTAGGCCTCCCTGCATTCTCTTGGGAGCAAAAACTGGCTGTGCAGGGCCCGTTTTCAACCTCTCCAGCTCCCGAGGCTCTCTGGAGGCAGGAAATAGATCCATTTTTGTGCTCCACGGGCCTTTGGGAGGCCCGTTTTCCACCTTCCCGGGCTCCATGCACCCCCTGCACTTACCTGGGATCCAAAATGGACTGCGTGGGGACTCCTGGGAGGAGTGAGGTGGGGCAGCCGGTCATCGGAATACCGGTTCGCTGAACCGGACATAAAATTAACATCCGGTTCGTCTGAACTGGTCCGAACCGGCTGAATCTCATCCCTGGGTAGCGGGATGAAGCCACCATTTCAGATTGCAGGTCCTTCCTCTGTGAAAAGATCCCCTTCCTCTTTCTTCTACCTTCTCCAGTGAACTATTTCATCAGCATTCGATGGGGGTGCAGATATTCTGCACTGACTAGATTCACACAGCCTAAACTGAATCTGTCCCAAAAGTGCTTTTTTTTCCGAAAGGCAACTGGATTTTCTCGGTTTTCCATGAAGACGTTTCGCTTCTCATCCAAGGACCTTCTTCAGTTCTTCAGAAGCTTCGGAACTGAAGAAGCTTCTTGGATGAGGAGCAAAACATCTTTTCAGACGCTTCAGAACTGAAGAAGTTCTACGGCCGAAAAAACGCTTTTAAAACTAAAAAATGCTTTAAAAGTAAAAAAAAAAAAAAAAGCCTGTGATGATCACGCGGCTCAGCTGGGCTCGCCAGAGCCTTTTAAAAGCATTTTTTTTTCAACCTCCCAACCGAAGAGGTTGTAAAAAAATGCTTTTAAAAGGCTCTGAAGATCCCAGCTGAATTGCCTGA
Organism: Ahaetulla prasina; assembly: GCF_028640845.1. Classification (NCBI taxonomy): domain Eukaryota; kingdom Metazoa; phylum Chordata; class Lepidosauria; order Squamata; family Colubridae; genus Ahaetulla; species Ahaetulla prasina. The sequence continues at coordinate 29,096,944 of NC_080548.1, read as the reverse complement.
TTGTCAGAGGCTTTTTTTTTCTTTTAAAGGCAAAAAAAATGCTTTTAAAAGAAAACAAAAGCCTCTGACAAAAAAGGCAACTCAGCTGGGATCGTCAGAGGCTTTTAAAAGCATTTTTTATAACCTCTTCGGCAGAAGAGGTTGTAGAAAAAATGCTTTTAAAAGTAAGGGGGAAAAAAGTTGGCCACGCCCACCCAGTCACATTGCCACCACCACCACCACCAAGCCACGCCCACAGAACTGGTAGTAACAAATTTTACATTTCACCACTGGTGGGGGGGCTGTTCTGTCCCCCCTCGCCTCCATCCGAACGATGGCTTAATTAGCCGGCATTATCAGCTCTGGCAGTAAACTAGCGAGCCTCTGCCAAATGTCTCTGTTATCTCCCTCAACGCCGATGAGTCACCCAGGAACAAACAGTACTTCAGCTCTTAGTTAATCAGTTGATTTGCCTGCTACGAAGAGGCACAGTAGCTCTTTCTGCCTTTATATCCTGTGGGGTGTGGCTCCATGACTCAGCACTTCCTAGGCCTGCCCCACCCCTGCTTCTGTTGTTCCCTCCTCTCCTGCCTACGAAACCTAGGGTCCAGCCAGGTCTGATTGCCATCAGCTGGGTCTGGAGGCATGGCCTGGGAGGGGGAAAGAGTCAGGGCATGGAGGCCTTGTTATCTCTTCCACCTGGCCTGCCTCTGGCTCCTGGAGCTGAACGAGGGAAGCCTGTGCTCCCGAGGTAAGTCCTGATGGCCCTTCCCCCTCACTTTCCAAGTCACTTTCTGGCAGGAGGCCCGGCTCAGGGGGGCGCAGAAACAACAGGGGCTCTCCTCTAAACCAGGGGTCTCCAACCTTGGCCATTTGTGGACTTCAAGTCCCAGAATTCCTCAGCCAGCTTTGCTAGGAGTGGACGTCCACAGGTCTTAAAGTGGCCAAGGTTGGAGACCTCTGCTCTAAACCATAAAACGTGCTGAGCACCTCAGCCACCCCTGAACATCCGAGGAATTAGAAATTGTAGGTGACGTCAAAATCCTTACCAGGAAGACTGCGTGGGCGTACAGATGAATCCCCAGTTGAATGCCGTTCACTATTTTCTCTCGAGCCCACTTTGGTATGCCAAAGTTAGCGATAAGCGCGGTGACCGGGACAGCAAAAAACCTACAAAACAAAACAAGACGCTGGCTAAGGATGCAGATCCTGCTTGCCTAAAGCACTGGGTTTCATTTAAAATAGTCCTTGACTTAACAGCAGTGGTGGAGTTCAAATTTTTTTTACTACTGGTTCTGTGGGTGTGGCTTGGTGGGCGTGGCAGGAGAAGGATATAGTGATGGGTTTCTACTGGTTCGCCCCGGTTCGGGTGAACCGGTAGCGGCAACAGCAGGAAGCTCTGCCCACCCGCCCGTACATTATCACAGACCCTCATAGTTCCAAACCGGTAGCGAAGGTAAGTGAAACCTGCTACTGGAAGGATACTGCAAAATCTCCATTCCCACTCCACTCTGGGCCCAGCCAGAGGTGGTATTTGCCAATTCTCTGAACTACTCAAAATTTCCTTTACCGGTTCGCCAGAACCTGTCAGAACCTACTGAATAGCACCCCTGACTTACAAACATTCATTTAGTGACCGTTAGAAGTTACAACAGTGCTGGAAAAAGTGACTTGTGACCACTTTCCACACTTCCGTGCTGGTTGGAGAATTCTGGGAGTTGAACTCCACCCATCTTAAAGTTGCCGAGGCTAAGAATCGCTGCCTTAAAGTAACAGCTAAGCCTTCACGGCGGGACCTCTAGCAGCCAACATAAAAATGGTGGAACTGGGACATAGCAATAGCATTTAAGACTTATTATATACTGCTTCACAGTGCTTTACAGCCCTCTCTAAGTGGTTTACAGAGTCGGCATTGTGCCCCCAACAATCTGGGTCCTCGTTTTACCAACCTTGGAAGAATGGAAGGCTGTGTCAACCTTCGTTCAAGATCGAACTGCTGACAGTCGGCAGAATTAGCCTGCAATGCTGCATTCTAACCACTGTGCCACCACGATTCTTCGTACTCAGTTACTCAGCCTTTTATTTATCAAAGTTTTTAATGCTTTTTATGTTTTTATACTATTGTAAGCCTCCTGGAGTCACTCAGGACAGTGAAATGGGCAGCGTAGAAATTTAAGGAATAAATAAAATACTCTTTGACAGAACTCCCCCAAAATAACTTTCCTGCCCTGTTGCTCTTTTAAACTTACTGACCAGAGGGTGTAAGCAGCAAAGAATGGCACATAGAAGGGTTGTTTCTCCGGGAATTGCTTGAGAGTGATGAGTATGGCATAGCAGAACCAGATGTAAGCCACAAACTGCAGAGTGATCAAGCCATATCCAGCTGGAGATTCATATGTGTAAAGTACTTGTGCCTGATCGAAGAACTGAGCACCGAAAGGAAGGAAGTGGGTATAAAAAACTCGGGGAAGTAATGATTTAAAAAAAGCTACACAATTTCCCCACAGCAAAATGATTTCCCCGCTAATTAGTTATGGAGATTTCTAGATTCATCATAGCTGGGTGTTGTGACTCGTCCTCCCTCCTCTCCTCAGCCGGGCCCCTCCTGTCTCCAACTGGGCCTGTTATCAGATTCCGCGTCTGATAATAAAGATGAACGGCCTGTCATGCCTCCAGCCCCCGCCCCCCCTGGCCCCATGCCCGGAGAGGATTCCATGAGTGAACAAACAAACCCAATAAACCTCACTCATAAGGCATGTGTTCCTTTGGCTCAGCCGTCAGAGGAAGCCAGCCACAGATTGGAATTGCTCGGGCCTACTCCTTCTGACCCCTCCCTTTCCCAAACAGCAGAAGACAATTCAAAGTAGGAGGATCCTCACTTCCGGAGATCTGAGAGGCGACGCCAGCAGAAGGAAGGGAGGGGCAGGCCTGGATAAATGCTGAGTCATGGAGCCACACCCCACAGCCTATATAAAGAACCTGCTTGTGGCATTCCAACCTTGAGTCAAGCAAAGTCTCATCGAGTTTGCCGATACCGGACCCTATCGCTGAAGTCACAACTTGGACTCCTGCCTGCCCTGATAAACCTCGAAGGAATTTGGCAAGCTGCAGAGGCTTCGTTGCCACGTTTGATACGGACTTCCTTGACCCGGTCGTCGGAGGGGGAGGGGGACACGACACCGGGTAACAAATTATAGTTCGTGCAACAAAGTTGTGCAAGAAACAAAGAGCAACCAAGATAAGCCTTACCCTAACTTATTGATGATTTGAGAGGACCTTGGTGGTCTTAGAGTTTGGTCGTTTTCTTGCAGACGTTTCATGATCCAACCAGGTAATATCATCAGTGCGAGTGATGTCTGTTCCCTGTTTATAAACCCCACTCCCAGTGGTGGGAATCAAATAATTTAACAACCAGTTCTCTGCCTTAATGATTTCTTCCAACAACCAGTTCACCAAACTGCTCAGAAAATTAACAACCGGTTCTCCCAAAGTGGTGCGAACCGGCTGAATCCCACCACTGCCCACTCCCTTCTGGAACAGATGATGTTACCTAGTTGGGTCATGAAACGTCTGTAAGAAAACCTCCAAGCTCAGAGACCACCAAGGACCCCGCAGTTCTCCTGCTTCTGCTTCTACTTCTGCTCCTCCTCCCAAACCCCACTTCCTTCCAGCACTGATGTTGACACCTAGTTTGGTAATAAAACATCTGCAAAGAAAACCACCAAATTTGGAGAGCGCCGAGGATCTCTCATTTCAACCCCGAGCTATAAATATTCTCCTTAATCGATTACTGATGATTTGCAAGACAAACTAGACCGGGAATTTACATGAAATCAAATTCTTGACTCATGTGGTCAGGAGTGCCAGCACATTGCTGAGGAAGAAGGGGGGGTGGGTGTTTTGACAAAACCAACAACTATTTTTGCAGTTGTGAACCATGACAGGAAGGACTGTGTGATCTAGGAAATAACCGGAATGCAGAAAATGCAAACTAAATTTGTGTGGCCCTCAAAGTATGTACGTAGCTGAAAAGGGGAAGGAACTTACCTCAGCTTCGTAGATAAACAACACAACATGAGTGATGGTGTACAAGGTCATGTATACCGAGAGCTTGATGGAGCCCGTGTGGCTGATCCGGCCCCTGCCAAATAAGGAACCGTGAGCCAAAATTACAGAAGTGGAAATGCCACCTTGTATGCTACAGCTCTTAACAACCTTCTTTCCTCTTAACAACACAAAACTGCACAAATTCCAAGCTACTCTCCACAATCTCCTTAGTTTCAGCTGCAGGCCCATTGTACATCGCTCAACTTCCCAATCTCTGTCGCTTTTCCACCACAATACTGTTCGCTTCAATATTGCTCATATATGCTCCGCTTCCTAGCTCAACAGCCTTCTCTATATTTCTTTCTGCCCCTTTGAATAGCAATAGCCCTTAGACCCCGCCAAACCACAATCCGTTAGCCCCCTCCCCCTTGTATCATGTGCATTCTTTATTTATTGATTAGATCTTGGACCACATCGAAGTGCAAAGTTCCGGAAACAAAATCATGACTAAAATTTGATAAAAGCAATTTAAAATAGAATTGGAATAAAACATGATTTGAAATGAAATTGGAATAAAACATGATTTGAAATGAAATTGGAATCAAATACGATTTCAAATGAAATCGGAATCAAATACGATTTCAAATGAAATCGGAATCAAATACGATTTCAAATGAAATCGGAATCAAATACGATTTAAAATGAAATTGGAATCAAATACAATGTCAAATGAAATTGGAATAAAGTACAATAAGATATAGATTAAAATGTGATAAAATTATATTTCAGTATATCACCCCTGCAATCTGCCCCATCAGTCCCCACACATGCATAAGAAAAGCCCATTACTCTCCAATTCAGCCCATCCCTCCTGCTCTGTTATCCCACCATATCACCATCTCTGTTATCCCCAGCAGCTATCCTGGTACCTGGTAACTGTGAATCCTTTTCCCAGGAGGATAAGCATCAAGAGGAAGATCAGAAAACTGACGGAAAAAAGGAGCTTGGCTGGAATTGAGGAAAGAAAAAAAGGAGATAAGTGAGTGAATTTAAACCAGTAAGAGATTTAAAATAGTCCGTGGTCATAAGGATGGGCCGAGGCACAACACTGCTCCCTAAAACTTAATATTGCCAATCGCAACTTATCTGAGATATCATCTTATCTGTCGATAGCATCTTATCCGGGTAGAGAAGAGCAACAAATGATTAGGGGACTGGAGGCTAAAATGTATAAAGAATAGTTGGTGGAACTGAGTATGTCTAGTTTGATGAAAAGAAGGACTAGGGGGTGACATGATAGCAGTGTTCCGATATCTCAGGGGCTGCCCCAAAGAAGAGGCAGTCAAGCTCTTCTCCAAAGCACCTAAGGGCAGAACAAGAAGCAATGGGTGGAAACTAATCAAGGAGAGAAGCAATCTAGAACTAAGGAGAAAATTCCTGACAGTTGGAATAATTAATCAGTGGAACAACTTCCCTTCAAAAGTTGTAAATGCTCCAACACTGGAAGTTTTAAAGAAAATGTTGGATAGCCATTTGTCTGAAATGGTTCCTGCCTAGGCACGGGGTTGGATTAGAAGACCTCCAAGGTCCCTTCCAACTCTTCTCTTCTCCTCTTCTCCTCTTCTCCTCTTCTCTTCTCTTCTCTTCCCTTCCCTTCCCTTCCTTCCCTTCCCTTCCCTTCTCTTCCGTTCCGTTCTATTCCATTCTATCTAAGTTTTGTCTCCCCAGATATGGTAGATGACTACTTCCATCATCTTCCACCTAATATAGCCAAAGATCCAACAACTTTCGAGAGTGAAGAAGGCTGAAAGCTGAACAAACAAAATGTAAATTTCTGCAGCTTCCATGCGTATGGACTTCAATTGCCGGAATCTCCTAACCGCAATGTTTATGGCTGAAAATTCTGAGAGTTATTAGGGCCACTTATCGGGAAACAGAGGCTCTATGCTGAATGGCACTGGTTCTTTGGAGTTTCAAACTGTCTCTTTTCAACCTGAGGTATCGGAAATTGTAGCTGGGGGCAAGAATGGATCCTGACGATTCCCATGAAGTTGACCCTACAAGGTCTTCTGTGGTCTTCAGATTGATCAATGTCATACATTTTTATTTATTTATTTATTTTATTATTTGCATTTATATCCCGCCCTTCTCCAAAGACTCAGGGCGGCTTACACTGTGTTAAGCAATAGTCTTCATCCATTTGTATATTATATACAAAGTCAACTTTTATTGCCCCCAACAATCTGGGTCCTCATTTTACCTACCTTATAAAGGATGGAAGGCTGAGTCAACCTTGGGCCTGGTGGGACTTGAACCTGCAGTAATTGCAGGCAGCTGCTGTTAATAACAGACTGTTTTACCAGTCTGAGCCACAGAGGCACTGACACAGGAGGTTTAATTCATTTATACTGAACCAAAACAAAGAAACCAAGTCCCAGCTCGATAGGAAGTGTCAGCTTAGCCATTATGGCTTGTTCATCACAGTTTCATGTTATGTGTGAAACCAATGACTTGAAAATCTTATACCACCAGACTTGAAATCCTGGGATTAGAAAATTTAGAACTCCGCCGACTCCAACAAGACCTGTGTTTAACTCATAGAATCATCTATTGTAATGGCCTTCCTGTTAAAGACTACTTCAGCTTCAGTCGCAATAATACAAGAGCAAAAAATAGATTTAAACTTAATGTTAACCGCTTCAATCTTGATTGCAGAAAATATGTCTTTTGTAACAGAGTTGTTAACGCTTGGAACACACTACCTGACTCTGTGGTCTCTTCTCAAAATCCCAAATGCTTTAACCAAAGACTGTCTACTATTGACCTCACCCCATTCCTAAAAGGACTATCAGGGCCTCTGGTGGCTCAACAGACTAATGCAGTCTGTTATTAACACAGCCGCTTGCAATTACTGCAAGTTCAAGTCCCACCAGGCCCAAGGTTGACTCAGCTTTCCATCCTTTATAAGGTAGGTAAAATGAGGACCCAGATTGTTGGGGGCAAGAAAAGTTGACTGCATATAATATACAAATGGATGAAGACTATTGCTTAACACAATGTAAGCCGCCCTGAGTCTTCGGAGAAGGGCAGGATATAAATTCAAATTTTAAAAAAGGGGGCGTGCATAAGAGCACAAAAGTGCCTACCATTCCTGTCCTATTGTCTCCTTTCATTATATCAAATTAATATAGTTGTTGCATACTTTTGCTCATATATATGCTTATATGATATGTTGTTGTTTTATGTTGATGCTTGTGTATACTGTTGTGACAAACTAAAAAAAAAATATGACTGTGGCTTTTCCACAAATCATGATTTAATGGGAATCCATCTGATAAACAGGAAAGGCCCATCCCTGATAATAACCTACCCAAGATCTTAAGACTGTCGTTTCCAATCCCGTCACTTGCATACTGGCCCCAGTATATGCAGAAGAACATGAGGCTGAGCACTGGAGAAGAAAAAGGAAACAGATGACATGCATGTAACATAGTAATGACATGGGTGGGATTTGTAGGAGAGCAGGCAGAGCTGGGGGTGGCGGAGTTAAACAAGTCATCGGTTGAGAATCAATGCATTGCCACAAAAGTCTATAACCAACCCCTCTTGAATTCCATTGATCCTTATCTAGCACCAATTTAGTGTTGAACTTTAATTGATTAGATTCTTGGGCATAGACTTGAGCAATAAATATCCTGAACTGCAACTTAATGCATGATCCTGATTTTTTTTTGCACCCGACAGCTTTCAGTCACTGCTCTTTCCTTAGTTTTGGCTTCTCTCTTCTTTCTATTATTGGATCTTAAATGACAGCCCTCGTATTTTCTAATTTCTTCCACTGCCACCTGTCTCCACCTGCCCTTTCCCAAACAATTCTGGGAATCACAGAAGTGCCGTTATTTATACAGCTACCAATGTGAATATTTAGGTGCAATCTGTTTCTTGCCATCTGTTACAGAAAATGCAGCTTTTTTAAAAAAACAAAAAGTGGAAGATGCAGACGCAAAATCACGGGAATGCAGGTCAGCTCAAAGGAAAATACTTTGATCTTCTCAGGAGAACCTACACTACAGGTGGAAATAATTTTAATAGGAATTCCTTTTCCCTTAAACTAAGTCAGCCAGTTGGCTTTCATGGCTAAGGAGGGACTAGAACTCGCCATCTCCTGGCGATTGGCCCAAAGTAAACCAGCCACTTTTCATGCCTAAGGCAGGACTAGAACTCACAGTCTCCTGGTGATTGGCCCAAAGTCACCCAGCTGGCTTTCGTGCCTAAGGCGGGACTAGAACTCACTGTCTCCTGGTGATTGGCCCAGAGTCACCCAGTTGGCTTTCATGCCTAAGGCGGGACTAGAACTCACAGTCTCCTGGTGATTGGCCCAGAGTCACCCAGTTGGCTTTCATGCCTAAGGCGGGACTAGAACTCACAGTCTCCTGGTGATTGGCTCAAAGTCACCCAGTTGGCTTTCATGCTTAAGGCGGGACTAGAACTCACGGTCTCCTAGCGATTGGCCCAGAGTCACCCAGTTGGCTTTCGTGCCTAAGGCGGGACTAGAACTCACGGTCTTCCGCTTTCTAGCCAGGTGCCTTAACCACTAGACCGAACTGTCTCCCTGCTTCTCTTCAAACCTACCCTCTACTCCAGCTGCTGTCATAAACATCTTGTATGTGGTGTGCAAAAGTTGCCGGCCTTTCAACAGATCTGGAAAAAGAAAACCCAACACATGGGGTGGGAAAATTAATAATTACAATTCCGGGTGTCTGTCACACATTTCCACAATCTTACGACCATCGTACCACTCCAATTATGTTTACGTAATTGCAATCCAGGCACTTGGCAACTGGCTCCCTTTTACGACCGATGGCACTGTCCTGCAATCGTACGATTGTCATTTGTTACCATTTTTGACTTTTTTTTTTTTTTTTTGCTGGAAACGAACCCATTCGGAAGAATGAGTTATTGGGAAAAATGCATTATTGTCGGAGTGTGAATGTTCATAGATCGGAACAGACATGGCAACAGGTCAGCCAATGGGGACTGTTTGGAAACGGAAACATAGTTTTTGTTAGTATGGGGCCATAAGAGACACGTTTGGAGTCTGGGCGTGGCTTAGACTTGCTGAACTGTATATAACAGTTGGTGCGGCTTCTAATGGGTGCCTCCGTACAATATATTAGCCTCTGTATCTCTCTATTGTGTAATTTAATTTAATTTTATTTTATTTTTAATTTGAATTTATATCCCGCCCTTCTCCGAAGACTCAGGGCGGCTTACACCATGTTAAGCAATAGTCTTCATCCATTTGTATATTATATACAAAGTCAACTTTTATTGCCCCCAACAATCTGGGTCCTCATTTTACCTACCTTATAAAAGACGGAAGGCTGAGTCAACCTTGGGCCTGGTGGGACTTGAACTTGCAGTAATTGCAAGCAGCTGTGTTAATAACAGACAGACTTAGTCTGCTGAGCCACCAGAGGCCCCTCTGTAATGACTTGTACAGTAATGACTTGCTTCTATGAATATTGCTTCTGTGTTCCTGATTTTGTATGCTGAATCCTGCTGAAGTTCATTTACTTGTGTGCTGGTTGGATGTACTACAAACTCCGACAGTTATGACCGGTGGAATTCAAATTTTTTTACTACCGGTTCTGTGGGCGTGGCTTCGTGGGCATGGCAGGGGATGGATACTGCAAAATCCCCATTTCCACCCCACTCTGGGGGAAGGATACTGCAAAATCCCCATTCCCTCCCTACTCCTGGGGGAAGGAAAATCTCAATTCCCACCCCACTCCAGGGGAAGGATACTGCAAAATCCCCATTTCCACCCCACTCTGGGGAAGGAAAATCTCAATTCCACCCCACTCTGGGGAAGGAAAATCTCAATTCCCACCCCACTCCAGGGGAAGGATATTGCAAAATCCCCATTCCCACCACACTCCAGGGGAAGGATATTGCAAAATCTCCATTCTCACCCCACTCTGGGGCCAGCCAGTGTTGGTATTTGCCGGTTCTCCAAACCGCTCAAAATTTCCGCGACCGGTTCTCCAGAACCTGTCAGAACCTGCTGAATTTCACCCCTGACCGTGGTGTTTATTTAATGACCACCCATTTGCTTAGCAACCATTCTAAAAATGGTTTTAAAACTGGATCTGAGTTGACACACAATAGTAATGTCTTAGGAAAGGAAATTCTGGTCCTATTTGTGGCCTTAAGTCAAGGACTAAACTGTATTTGCTCAACTTAGAACTAAGGAGAAATTTCCTGACAGTTAGAACAATTAATAAGTGGAACGACTTGCCTGCAGAAGTTGTGAATGCTCCAACCCTGGAAATTTTTAAGAAAATGTTGGCTAACCATCTGTCTGAGATGGTGTAGGGTTTCCTGCCTGGGCAGGGGGTTGGACTAGAAGGCCTCCAAGGTCCCTTCCAACTCTGTTGTTTTATTATTTTTATTAACTCTGATGTCATCAATCACATTCCATCAGAAACAGGAAGCTGTGAACCTAGTTCATAAGCACTAAGATACTTTTACTACTTACAGCCAAAATAGCAAGAGATGAAGAGGATCAGGATGAATATAAGTAGGAAAGTGATGTCAGTTTCCAGGATACCTAGAAGAAAAGAACAGAAAGAAGAAAAAAGGACACACTGAAAGGACATCTGCCATTAGAGAGCCATTCTTCATTCTTCAGAAAGGCTGGCAGTTCAACGGTTCGAATCCCTAGTACAGGTCTCCTGCGTGAGCAGGGGGGGGTTGGACTAGATGACCTCCAAGGTCCCTTCCAACTCTGTTACTGTCATCTCGGATGCAAAGAGCCAACTCTCCCAGAGGTGCAGGGTATTCCGGGATATCCCCTTGCGGGCCACCGAAAGCGGAATTGTAGGGGACCGACCAAAAATCTTACCAAATTCATCAGCAGAAAAGTGACGCGTCCAGAACGATTTGCCGTTTGTCAAAATCATCTCGTATTCCAGTTCCAAGCCGTCGCCCTGTCAGAGAGAGAGGGGACTGAACATCAGCAGAGGCCTTAATGCAGGGGTGTCAAACAATGTCGGCTGGCGGCCCCCAGGGGAAGATCCTTCTCTGTGGGGGCTCCTACCCTCTGGAACGAATTTCCCCCTGGTTTACGCCAAATACCTGACCTTCGGACCTTCCGCCGCGAAGTGAAAACACATTTATTTATTCGCGCGGGGCTGGCTTAAATTTTGTTGGTTTTAACTTTATATTATGAATTTTAATGGGTTTTTAGAATTTTAAATGTTTTAAAGTCTTAGGCCAATTGTGTAATAAGTTTTTTAATTCTTGTTTTAATTGTATATTGTATTGTTTGTTTTTATCTTGGCTGTACACCGCCCTGAGTCCTTCGGGAGAAGGACGGTATAGAAATCGAATAAATAATAATAATAATAATAATAAAAACTCCATTTCATTGAGGGCCACAACAGGGTTGTGTTTGACCTGGGGGGGTAGGTGTGGTCGTGGTGGGCGTGGCCAGCTTGCCATCATTCATTTCGGGGGGGCACCTGCGGTGGCCAAGTGCTAAGACAGGAATGTCCTCAGACCCTCCCTCACTCTCATTATAACCTTCCTTCCTCCCTCCCTCCCTTTTCTTCCTTTTTCCTTCCTTCTTCCTTCTTTCTTCTTCCTTTCCCTTTTTCCTTCTTTTTTCCTTCCTTGCTCTCTTCCCATCTTTCCTTCTTTTTGCCTTTCCCTTTTTCCTTTCCTGTCCCTTCTTGCATGCTCAAATGCAAAAGGGGAAACATTTCTCCTTTTGTTTTATTTTTAGTTTTGCTAGCCCTCTGCCCAGTGAAAATGGAGCGGGGACGGCCTCCAGCAACCCTCTACAAGCGAAAACGGAGCTCAGAGGAGCTGTGCATGCGCCCCGCCACCCTGTTTTCACTAGCAGAAGCAGCACTGGCTGGTTTCTTTGTTGCTTCCAGGGCGGACCTACGGGCCATGTCTAAGCACCCCACGGACCAGATCTGGCCCTGGGCCTTGAGTTTGACACCCCTGCCTTAATGGGAAGGGATCCAGACTGGGGGGGTGGGGGGGTGCGGTTTTACAGACAGACTCACCCCACATTTGCTGAGAACCACATACCACCAGCGTTCCCGGACGGAACGGAAACTTCTCCCGCTTGTGCAACTCAGAAAGCGAACTGAATTTTCGGTCACCAGCTGGATGAGAAAAGGCACCAAATATAGCCAACTTTAACATATAACATAACATCAGAGTTGGAAGGGACCTTGGAGGCCTTCTAGTCCAACCCCCTGCCCAGGCAGGAAACCCTACACCATCTCAGTCAGATGGTTATCCAACATTTTCTTAAAAATTTCCAGTGTTGGAGCATTCACGACTTCTGCAGGCAAGTCGTTCCACTGATTAATTGTTCTAACTGTCAGGAAATTTCTCCTTAGTTCTAAGTTGCTTCTCTCCTTGATTAGTTTCCACCCATTGCTTCTTGTCCTGCCCTCGGGTGCTTTGGAGAACAGGCCGACTCCCTCTTCTTTGTGGCAACCCCTGAGATATTGGAACACTGCTATCATGTCTCCCCTAGTCCTTCTTTTCATTAAACTAGACATACCCAGTTCCTGCAACCGTTCTTCATATGTTTCAGCCTCCAGTCCCCTAATCATCTTTGTTGCTCTTCTCTGCACTCTTTCTAGAGTCTCAACATCTTTTTTACATCGTGGCGACCAAAACTGGATGCAATATTCCAAGTGTGGCCTTACCAAGGCATTATAAAGTGGTATTAACACTTCACGTGATCTTGATTCTATCCCTCTGTTGATGCAGCCCAGAACTGTGTTGGCTTTTTTAACTTTAGCAACAACCGATTGTTCTGTTTGCATTATCATCCGGTGGTTCCCATCCAACCAATTGTAATATTCTCTGGCTTTCAGATCACATCAAGTGAATATGAGCATGACCCAAACTTCTATTTAGTCCTCAGCTTACAACCATTTTGTTTAAATGACCGTTTGAAGTTACAACAGCACTGAAAAAAGTGACATACATACCTACATATTTTCTGAGGTCTTTGGTTATTTGGGTTTTCTCCCGCGTAAAAAATTGAAAGTGTCTTGGCAATGTTTTGCATTGCTCCTAGAAGCACGAAGCTGAAAACACCGGCCTGAAGATGACGAATGAGACTTCGTCGAAACGTCGCCAAGACACTTCCAATTTTACGCGGGAGAAAACCCGAATAACCAAAGACCTACATATATATATATATAAAAGTATAGGCTATAAACCACTGATAGTGAACCTTTTCGGCACCGCATCTGGGCCACAGCCCGGAAGAGGAGCTGCCCAGGGTGCATGCGCACGCCCAAAAATGAACTTCCGGTTTCAGCTACTGAACTTCCGGTTTCAGCTAGCTACTCTTCCAGGCTTCTGGTGCGCATATGCGCACGACAATCAACTGGCACACATGCTCACACAGGAAAATGGAAGACCAGCTCTTCGAGTTTTCAGCACTGCCACACACACAAAGGCCAGCTGATCATCGTGAGCGCACGCATGCCAGAAAACCGGAAGAGGTATGGCCTACGTCGCATGTGCCAGGTGACATGGTTCCTTGCGCCACTTCGGGTACGCATGCCATAGGTTTGCCATCACGGCTATAAACTCTGGTTGTCTTAGATTCAGGGTGAAACGCTGAGCTTAGCCCCTGAGATGCCCCGATTCTGGTCAGGAAATCTCCCCAGAATCTGGCAGTAAATTGCACTCCCCTATCCGAAATCACCCTCTGCGGGACACCGTGGAGATAATAGATATGGACTATGAATAACTTGGCCAACTTTTTTGAGAGGGGAGACCAGGACAGGTTTTGAAAATAAATCTATTACGGTGTAGATGACTGTATTCCCTCGACTGGCTGGCCGTTCTATGATAAAGTCCATAGCTATCTGCTCCCACGGTCCATGTGCTGGACTTGCCACTGTCTGCAACAGGCCTGGTGGCTTGCCTGGTTTGGGTTTTGTGGTGGCACACACCGCACAGCTCCGTATGTAGTTCTTGGAGTCCCTTTTCCAAACTTCTCTGTAACTCTCAGTCTCCCAGCCGCCCTCAACAGCTGCTCAGTCAGCAGAGAGAGGGATCTTCATGTTACTTGGTGGCCAGGAGGTAAACTGAGGAGCAGCCAGGGTGCCGTGGGAACCGCCGCGTCGCCAGAACCTCTGCACCCACCAGAATGGCAGCCCCGACACGGAGCTGAGCATTGCAGCTGACACTTGCCAGTGGCCTGTTCAGAAAGGAACTTCCATGCCTTAAGCAAAAGTCGCATGGAAAGACAGGTGGCAGGAAAAAAAGAATTGAGCTTTTACACTTCCTGTTCCATCCTATCCTCAAACCTGAGCACCTGCCGGGATGGGCTGTGATGAATATTTGCCTGATACTTTTAGCCTCTGCAAAACACCCTTTGAAAAATTCATTAATTTAAAGAAGGCGCCTCTTCGGTTAGGGAGAAGGTGACAGAACAGTGTTTCATAAGTTGCAAAATGGAAAGCAAAACCTAGATCGGTGTTTCTCGATCTCAGCAACTTCATGAGGTACGGACTCCCTTGGCTCAGCATGTTTAAGATGGGTGGAGTTCAATTCCACCCATCTTAACACAGGTGGGAGTCGAGCTCCATTCATCTTAAAGCATGGTGGGCTGGGGAATTCTGGGAGTTGAAGTCCACTCATCTTAAAGCATGCTGAGCTGGGGAATTCTGGGAGTTGAAGTCCATACCTCTTAAAATTGTTGAGACTGAGAAACATTGATTCTAGAGGACTGAAATCCCCTTGTAGGATAGAATAGAATAGAATAGAATAGAATAGAATAGAATAGAATAGAATAGAATAGAATAGAATAGAATAGAATAGAATAGAATAGAATACTGTAGGATAGGACAGGACAGGACAGGACAGAAAATATGGAATGGAGTGGAATGAAGCGTGAAGCAGAATAGAATAGGAATAGGAATAGGAATAGGAATAGGAATAGGAATAGGAATAGGAATAGGAATAGGATAGGATAGGATAGGATAGGATAGGATAGGATAGGATAGGATAGGATAGAATTCTTTATCAGACAAGTGTGATTGGACACACAAGGAATTTATCTTGGTGCATAGGCTCTCAGTTACATTAAAGAAAAGATATGTTCATCAAGAATCAAGAGTAGCTATTTAAATCTCTTACCTTGCACCCAGACCAGGCATACTGGGTTGTAAGGTTGATAACTTGATTATTTTCGGGACGGATAACCGATTCTTTCATCAGACAATCCTAAGGAGAAGGGAGAGAAGACAAAAGAGAACCCTAGAACAGTGACTCATGCAGAGATATGACAGGCACTTTGCCCCGAAGGGCTCAATCCTTCCAGTGAATTTGGAACCAGAAAACACAAAAGGGGGTATAATTTCTCATTCAGTTGCGGCTCCATTAGTGCAGCAGATCATGCCGTTGTCTCACAAGAGCCTTTCGTTTCTTAATTTACTTATTTATTGTAGATCAGAAACTCGTAATTTTCCAGGCAGCCTCCCTATATTATGAGCCCTCGGAGCTACAAAGCAGCAACAAAAACAGATTTTAATTCATTTTAGGTCTTCATGATACTCCAGAGCTGATCTAAGAGATCGATAGTCCTCCAGATTACAGATTAACAGAGTTGGAAAGGACCTTAGAGATCATCTAGTCCAACCGCCCTCCACCGCCCAGACAGAAGACCCTACATCGTTTCTGACAAATGGCGGTCCAATCTCTTCTTGAATGTTCCTAAGCTGCCTACCCAGCCAATAAAGCCAAAGATGAGGGGTGCTAAAAACTGAATTTCCTTTTCCTCTTTTCTCTATAACCCTGAGGAATAAGAAAAAGAACATAGAAGAATAGGGTTGAAAGAGACCTTGGAGGTCTTTTAGTCTAAACCCTTGCCATGATGGCAGGAGGTCCTGACCTATGCCATTCTGGACTTTCTTGGCCTTGATGGGATGGATACACATGAACATAGTGTAGGAAGTTAGCAACCACCCCCCTCCTAGAAGAATGAAATATTTTAGAAAATATTTAAAAAGGCAGAATATATTTCCCTGGATGAGAAATGGAGAAACATGTTTTAAAGACAAAGCAGCTTCCTGACCACCACCCCCCACCTGTGTCAATGGGCCATTAAAGCCTCAGCCAAGCTCACTCATTTCCCACCCCGGCACCTTTGTCAATGGGTCAAAGGTAGAAACTCATTCTCCCCACTTTTGTCAATGGACCATCATTTGCAACACAATAGGACTCATCTAGCAACAGAAACTCACCACATGGCAAGGCTCAAGCAAGCTTGAGAGACAACCTACAACGTTAGCTAAGACCCCTAGACCACCTGGGAGTTTGACAACCGATCAGGATACTCTTCCTGTGCCCCAGAAAGTTCAAAGCTCAGAAAAAGCATAAAGCCAGGGAGCACACAGGATCTCAGCCCTTTTTTCTGTTCAGGAACTCAAGCCATGTGATCCTGACCACCATTAAACCATCTTTCCAAGCAGCCTCCATGTTTCCAGTGTCTTTGTCCCCACTTGGAACTGAACCCAGATGGATATTTCTTCCAACAATAGAAAGCATAACAGAATAATAGAACAGAGTGGAATGAGCGTGAAGCAGAATAGAATAGAATAGAATAGAATAGAATAGAATAGAATAGAATAGAATAGGAATAGGAATAGGAATAGGAATAGGAATAGGAATAGGAATAGGAATAGGATAGGATAGGATAGAATTCTTTATCAGCCAAGTGTGATTGGACACACAAGGAATTTATCTTGGTGCATAGGCTCTCAGTTACATAAAAGAAAAGATATGTTCATCAAGAATCAAGAGTAGCTATTTAAATCTCTTACCTTGCACCCAGACCAGGCATACTGGGTTGTAAGGTTGATAACTTGATTGTTTTCGGGACGGATAACCGATTCTTTCATCAGACAATCCTAAGGAGAAGGGAGAGAAGACAAAAGAGAACCCTAGAACAGTGACTCATGCAGAGATATGACAGGCACTTTGCCCCGAAGGGCTCAATCCTTCCAGTGAATTTGGAACCAGAAAACACAAAAGGGGGTATAATTTCTCATTCAGTTGCGGCTCCATTAGTGCAGCAGATCATGCCGTTGTCTCACAAGAGCCTTTCGTTTCTTAATTTACTTATTTATTGTAGATCAGAAACTCGTAATTTTCCAGGCAGCCTCCCTGTATTATGAGCCCTCGGAGCTACAAAGCAGCAACAAAAACAGATTTTAATTCATTTTAGGTCTTCATGATACTCCAGAGCTGATCTAAGAGACCGATAGTCCTCCAGATTACAGATTAACAGAGTTGGAAGGGACCTTGGAGGTCATCTAGTCCAACCCCCCTCCACCGCCCAGACAGAAGACCCTACATCATTTCTGACAAATGGCAGTCCAATCTCTTCTTGAATGTTCCTAAGCTGCCTACCCAGCCAATAAAGCCAAAGATGAGGGGTGCTAAAAACTGAATTTCCTTTTCCTCTTTTCTCTATAACCCTGAGGAATAAGAGGAAGAACATAGAAGAATAGGGTTGAAAGAGACCTTGGAGGTCTTCTAGTCTAAACCCTTGCCATGATGGCAGGAGGTCCTGACCTATGCCATTCTGGACTTTCTTGGCCTTGATGGGATGGATACACATGAACATAGTGTAGGAAGTTAGCAACCACCCCCCTCCTAGAAGAATGAAATATTTTAGAAAATATTTAAAAAGGCAGAATATATTTCCCTGGATGAGAAATGGAGAAACATGTTTTAAAGACAAAGCAGCTTCCTGACCACCCCCCCCCCACCTGTGTCAATGGGCCATTAAAGCCTCAGCCAAGCTCACTCATTTCCCACCCCCCGCACCTTTGTCAATGATCAGAGGTAGAAACTCATTCTCCCCACCTTTGTCAATGGACCATCATTTGCAACACAATAGGACTCATCTAGCAACAGAAACTCACCACATGGCAAGGCTCAAGCAAGCTTGAGAGACAACCTACAACGTTAGCTAAGACCCCTAGACCACCTGGGAGTTTGACAACCAATCAGGATACTCTTCCTGTGCCCCAGAAAGTTCAAAGCTCAGAAAAAGCATAAAGCCAGGGAGCACACAGGATCTCAGCCCTTTTTTCTGTTCAGGAACTCAAGCCATGTGATCCTGACCACCATTAAACCATCTTTCCAAGCAGCCTCCATGTTTCCAGTGTCTTTGTCCCCACTTGGAACTGAACCCAGATGGATATTTCTTCCAACAATAGAAAGCATAACAGAATAATAGAACAGAGTAACAGAAGCGATCAAGATTGCAAGAGCTGCAATCAAGACAATAGTTAGATAAAAGTAACCTGAATTCGGGCCAGAACTGTATCCCGAGAAGGACCCCCTGGAGTTCTCACAAAGATAAAAAAAAGAACTGGGGAAGCACATCCAGATTTGCAATGTTCTGTTGCTATAATTGTTGAATGGAAGTAGCATGAGCTTGCGTAACTGTGGTTTCCTAGTCTGGATGACCACTGAGGGCTGAGAGTTCCTTTTTTCTGCCCTCGAAGAGCATCCTGTCAGGGCCATTATGAGTGTCTATTCAAAGCATCAGCCCCAAAAAGTTAATGTGTAAGCAAAAAGGAAGAAGGGAAAAGAAGAACCGAGGGCAAGAAAAAGTAAGAAGAAGAACAGAAGGAGAAAAAGAAGAAAGAGAAAGAGAAAAGAAAGAAAAACAAGCACGAAGAAGAAAAAGAAGAAGAAAAAGAGAAAAAGAAAGAGAAAAAAGAGAATCCGATGCAACAATAACAGGACACTGTTGACATTTGTACTAGAAATTTCCCTTCAACAGAAAGGACACTATACAGGCAGTCCTTGACTTACAACCATTCGTTTAGTGACCATTTGAACTTAAAATGGTACGGAAAAAAATGGGTTATGGCTGTTTTTCACATGGCAGTTGCAGCAGCCCCCGTGGTCACGTGATCAAAATTCAGACGCTTGGTACCTGACTCATACTTATGACGGTTGCAGTGTCCCGGGGTCACAGGATCCCCTTTTTTACGACCATCTGAACAGCAAACTCAACGGGGAAGCCAGATTCCGCTTAACAACCTTCTTATTAACTTATCCACTGCCGTGATCCACTTAGCAACAGCGGCAAGGAAAGCCGTAAAAACGGGACAAACGCAAAACTCACTTAACAAGGGTTTCACTTAGCAACAGAAATGTGGGGGCTCCGTTGTGGCCGTTAAGTCGAGGACCACCTGCGTATTACACCAAATCTCGAAGATATTCAGCAGAGCCGTGCTCCAATTATACAGTAACTCCCTTGCAAATGAGCAATCCGATTGAAGATCAACGTGAGGAATTAATTGGCACGGCAGAACTAATTTAGCCCAAGAAATAACAACTTAAAAAAGGAGGAGAAGGGGAGGCGGGGGGGGGGGGGAAAGCAGGATCCATCTGCTGCGCGGTGATCGATAAAAACTGACCTTATTTCCCTTTTTGTAAACAGCCGGCCACTGGGAAGGATCGTCAAAATAAAGAAGAATGTTTTGACAACATTTGTTCTTCAAAGAGAAGAAGAGAAATAAAGAGAGCGTTACCTCTAACAGCAGCACAATGTCGTAATTGCAAACTTATCCAGGGCGAGGGAGAAATTTCGTAGGCTGGGAAAGTATTTTTTTTAAAATTTTATTTATTTATCTGTCAAACACGTATAAGATAACAGGTACAAATATAAGCATAATTTGGATACATGAAAAGAGTAAGTAAAAAGGAATGTTAGGACAGGGACGGAAGGCACGTTGGTGCGCTTATGCACGCCCCTTACAGACCTCTTAGGAATGGGGTGAGGTCAACAGTAGCCAGTCTAAGATTAAAGTTTTGGGGGTTTGAGGAAGAAACCACAGAGTCAGGGAGTGCATTCCAGGCATTGACCACTCTGTTGCTGAAGTCGTATCTTCTGCAATCGAGTTTGGAGCGGTTCACTTTAAGTTTGTATCTATTGTGTGCTCGTGTATCGTTGCGGTTGAAGCTGAAGTAGTCATTGACAGGTAGGACGTTGTGGCAGATAATTTTATGAGCTACACTTCGGTCAGACCGAAGGCGGCGTAGTTCTAAATTATCTAATCCCAAAATTTCAAGCCTGGTGGCGTAAGGGATTCTGTCGTGAGCAGAATGGGGAAAGGTATCCCTAAAAATGAGGAATGCAGTGTTGAAAGATACCTCCGGGTAGCGGAACTGGAAATCCAGGCGTCCATAGTCGGAAAAGAAGCAGAATCTAGTCAGAAAGACCCAATCCTGGAGACAAAAAAAAAAGGAGAGAAAAAAACCACATCACCACATACATCAGTTTTGATGTAGCTCAGTATTTGGGCCTCTGTGGCTCAGACTGCTAAGACAATCTGTTATTAACACAACTGCTTGCAATTACTGCAGGTTCTAGTCCCACCAGGCCCAAGGTTGACTCAGCCTTCCATCCTTTATAAGGTAGGTAAAATGAGGACCCAGATTGTTGGGGACAATAAGTTGACTTTGTATATAAATATACAAATAGAATGAAGACTATTGCTAACATAGTGTAAGCCGCCCTGAGTCTTCGGAGAAGGGCGGGATATAAATGCAAATAAATAAATAAATAAATAAAATAATAAATTTATATTAGTCTTTCTCAATCTCCGTACGTAGTTTTAAGATGTAACTTCAACTCCCAGAAGCCCCTAGCCAGAGGAATTCTGGGAGCTGAAGTTCACAGATCTTAAAATCAGGGGTCTGCAAACTTGGCTCTTTTAAGACTTGTGGACTTCAACTCCCAGAGTTCCTCAGCTAGCAAAACTATACCATTCCAGACAAATGGTTATCCAATCTCTTCTTAAAAACTTCGAGTGTTCTAGACACTCTATTTACTGGAGTGGCAGAAACCTGGAAACACAGCAATGTAAGTCCTTAAACATGCCAACCCGTGCCCAGTGGAAAAACCACAATATTCTGGAAACAATTGGCCTAATATGTACATGTCAGCAGATTGATCTTGGATCCAGCTGGTTACTATAAGGCCCATTAATTTAATAGAGTGCAGTGCATCAACGAAAGAAACCTACTCAATATTATCCGGTTTATAGCCACAAGTGCCTCTTATAAGATTTATAATTACTGGGAATGAATGTCTATGTGCTTAAACCTGACTGTGAAATAAAATGGATGAATGAGACTGATGGGTTTCTTTGTAGCAGGGTGAAGCATCACAGAATCATACGGCTGAAAGGAACCTTGGAGGTCTTCTAGTCCAGGAGTCCCCAACCCCAGATCCGTGGACTGGCGCATGTCAGGACGCAGCATGTCAGAAACCGGTCCGTGAAAACAAGCAAAAGCCCCATCCGTGGGATGCAGGCAGCATGCAAAATCACACACCCTCCGGTCCATGGAAAAAACTCTCTCCACGGAACTGGTCCCTGGTGCCCAAAAAGTTGGGGGCCGCTAGCCCAACACCCTGTGCCTTTGTGGGTGAACCGTTAGAGGTAGTGAAAGGTCTATATAGCCAGTCACAACTTGGGTTTACGAGAAGTCTTTCTGAGGGTTTTTCGAAGCAAACTCTTAAGTTATAGAGATTTAGTTGTAGGGTCCTCATTTTACCCACCTCGGAAGGATCATGGGAGGCTGAGTCAACCTTGAGCCTGGTGAGCGGCTCATGATAGCCCCACGAATTCCCATTTTTCTTAATTAAATAGCATAAAATCAAACAGAACCCAGACTGATCCATTATGCCACACCCCATTTTTAGAAGTGGCATAAAGTTTCCATAACCCCATTTTCTTTCAGCCTGCAAGCCGTTGCTTTCTCACAAGCCCAAACCACCTAATTATGAAGCCTTCAATACATCTGAACCCTGCTTATTCTACAGATCTGCCAACTCCATCTTATTTGGCTTTCTCCAGCCAAATTTTGGGAAAAACATTCCTGTCCAATGCAATGCAGGTTTTCCCCTCTTTTCTGCAATTTACACCATATTCACATTCAATATTTTACAAGAAGAGTTCTCCATTCCTCTGAAAACAACAAAATACCTTATCCCACCAGACTTGAAATCCTAGGCTTAGAAAACTTGGAACTCCGTCGCCTTCGACAAGACCTAAGTTTAACTCACAGAATCATCTATTGTAATGTCCTTCCTGTTAAAGACTACTTCAGCTTTAATTGCAATAATACAAGAGCAACCAATAGATTTAAACTTAATGTCAACCGCTTTAATCTAGATTGCAGAAAATATGACTTCTGTAACAGAATCATCAGTGCTTGGAACACTTTACCTGACTCTGTGGTCTCTTCCCATAATCCTAAAAGCTTTAACCAAAAACTTTCTACTATTGACCTCACCCCATTCCTAAGAGGACCATAAGGGGCGTGCATAAGCGCACAAACGTGCCTACCGTTCCTGTCCTATTGTTTTTCTTTTCTTCTTCCTATATATATATATGCTTATACCTCCTAATATTTACTCATATATATGTTTATATACTATATAATCTTTTTGTATGATACTTACATATATTGTTGTGACAAAAAAAAAATCCGTTGAAAGAGAAGGAAACAATAGTAAATAAACCCCAATCTATCCTTTCGCTGCTTTTCCGTTTTCAGTGCTGAGCTAATTAACTACATGGCAAGCCAAGCATTTACTCTGGATTCATTCATGCTGACTTGGAAGGGATCGGTCATATTCTAGCTTTTTTGGCATGCAGAATTTTTAAATTGTGCACGCTCAGACAATACCCTACTCAAGAGCACGCAGTGAGGGAGCTGTGCTTTTACAACAGTCGACAGAAAGACAATGGTGTGAAAAATCAGATCCTACATTTAGGCAAGAAAAGCCAAACGTTGCAGGTACAGGATAGCTGCAGCACACTGCTGGCTCATATTTAAGTGGTTGTCCGCTAGGACTCCAAGATCCCTCTCGCAGTTACTACTGTTGAGCCAATCTGGTTTAACTGCTGGCTCATATTTAAGTGGTTGTCCGCTAGGACTCCAAGATCCCTCTCGCAGTTACTACTGTTGAGCCAATCTGGTTCAACTGCTGGCTCATATTTAAGTGGTTGTCCGCTAGGACTCCAAGATCCCTCTCGCAGTTACTACTGTTGAGCCAATCTGGTTTAACTGCTGGCTCATATTTAAGTGGTTGTCCGCTAGGACTCCAAGATCCCTCTCGCAGTTACTACTGTTGAGCCAATCTGGTTTAACTGCTGGCTCATATTTAAGTGGTTGTCCGCTAGGACTCCAAGATCCCTCTCGCAGTTACTACTGTTGAGCCAATCTGGTTTAACTGCTGGCTCATATTTAAGTGGTTGTCCGCTAGGACTCCAAGATCCCTCTCGCAGTTACTACTGTTGAGCCAATCTGGTTTAACTGCTGGCTCATATTTAAGTGGTTGTCCGCTAGACTCCAAGATCCTCTCGCAGTTACTACTGTTGAGCCAATCTGGTTAACTGCTGGCTCATATTTAAGTGGTTGTCCGCTAGACTCAAGATCCTCTCAGTTACTACTGTTGAGCCAATCTGGTTTAACTGCTGGCTCATATTTAAGTGGTTGTCCGCTAGGACTCCAAGATCCCTCTCGCAGTTACTACTGTTGAGCCAATCTGGTTTAACTGCTGGCTCATATTTAAGTGGTTGTCCGCTAGGACTCCAAGATCCCTCTCGCAGTTACTACTGTTGAGCCAATCTGGTTTAACTGCTGGCTCATATTTAAGTGGTTGTCCGCTAGGACTCCAAGATCCCTCTCGCAGTTACTACTGTTGAGCCAATCTGGTTCAACTGCTGGCTCATATTTAAGTGGTTGTCCGCTAGGACTCCAAGATCCCTCTCGCAGTTACTACTGTTGAGCCAATCTGGCTCAACAGTAGTAACTGCGAGAAGGATCTTGGAGTCCTAGCGGACAACCGCTTAAATATGAGCCAGCAGTGTGCTGCAGCTGCCAAAAAAGCCAATGCAGTCTTAAGCTGCGTTAACAGCGGGATAGAATCCAGATCACGTGAAGTGTTAATATTATTTTGTAATGCCTTAGTAAGACCACACTTGGAATATTGCATCCAATTTTAGTCGCCGCCATATAAAAAAGGTGTCGAGACTCTGGAAAGAGTGCAGAGAAGGGCAACGAAAATAATTCGGGGCCTGGAGGCTAAAACAGTTGCAGGATTGGGGTATGTCTGGTCTAACGAAGACCAGGGGCAACATGATAAGTGTCTTCCAATGTTTGAAGGACTGTCACAGAAAAAAGAGGGCCGAGGTCAACCTATTCTCTAAAGCATCTGAGGGCCAGACAAGAAGCAATGGACAAAAACTAATCAAGAAGAGAAGCAACCTAGAACTAAGGAGGAATTTCCTGACAATGAGAACAATTAATCAGTGTAACGGATTGTCTCCAGACATTGTAGGTGCTCCAAGTCTGAAGGATTTTAAGAAGAGACTAGACCAGGGGTCTGCCAACTTGGCTCTTTTAAGACTTGTGGACTTCAACTCCCAGTTGAAGCTGGCTGAGGAACTCTGGGAGTTGAAGTCCACAAGTCTTAAAAGAGCCAAGTTTGCAGACCCTTGGACTAGACAATTCATTTGTATGAAACGGTAGAGGGTCTCCTGATTGAGAAGTGGGTTGGACTAGAAGTTCTTCAAGGTCCCTTCCAACTCTGCTATTCTGTTAAGTCCAGTGATGGGGTCAGTTCAACAGTCAGAAACAGCCTAGGTCCACGATGGCGAACCTATGGCATGTGTGATGCGTCTCTGATGGCATGCGAGCCGTTGCCCCAGTTCAGCTCTGCTGCGCATGCGCTGGCACCTCCTGCTGGCCAGCTGATCTTTGGGTCTCTGCTGCGCATGCGGGGGGGGATGCATGTGGGGGGCGCACGCACATGCGGGTGGGGGCACACATGCATTGCATTTTGGGGGTTTGGGCGCGCATGTGGGCGCGCACTATGGGCACTCAGTCTGGAAAAGATTAGCCATCACTGGCCTAGGTTGTGAGACCATCCCAAGCTTGCAAAAGGCCTAGGAATAATTCACTTCCGGGATCTGGGTCAGAAATGCTTTGGGCCGATTAAACGGAGGAAGAAAAGATACGAAAACAGCCAACAGGTTTGATGGATAGGGCTGTGCAAACGCTTGCTTATCTACGCATATGAATATACATATTTTTCAAAGCGAGGAGCTTTCAGGAAAAAAGGAAATGGGTTTTTGAAGAAGCCGGCTCCTTTTCACCTCATCGTTTCTCTTCCGTCCAACTCTCAACCCCATCTTCTTGCTCTGGAAAGTGGAGGGGGGGGGAGAAATCCCACTTGTTCCCATGGCAACAACCCATGCTCATGGTTTCCACGGAAACCGTACCAGAGGCTGAAGCAGGCAGAGGAAACAAGCAAAAAAAAAAAAAATCTGGGGCAAATGTGCGGGGAAGAATTATAGTTTTGGGGGGCACCTGCTCATGCTTTCTCCCTGGGGATCAGGCAGAATGTTAAGACATCCACCGAGATTGTGGCTTTTCTCTCCCCCCCCAAAAAAACCCAAATTAAAAGCTGCACGAACTGTAGCCAAAGACCTTAATGAGGCCTGCTTGGATTGCAAAGGATTTGCAGCCGGGCTCCTAGAAGAGTAATAATAGGTTTTGGGGGAGGAAACAGTAGCTCCTTCTCTGATCGCAGCTCCAAATTTGCAAAGAGGTGTTTTGTTTTTTTTTAACTGGCCTATTAATAGTTGTTTTGCAAGTTGCCATTATCCTATCGGTCACTTGCAAGATGTGTGAGACATAGAACATCAGAGTTGGAAGTCACCTAGTCTGACCCCCTGCTCAAGCAGGAGATCCTATAGTATTTCAGACAAATAGTTGTCCAATCTCTTGTTCAAAACCTCCGTTGTTGGAGCATCCACGACTTCCGGAGGCAAGTCGTTTCACTGGTTAAGAGTTCCCATTTTCAGGAAATTTCTCCTTATTTATTTATTTATTATTTATTTATTTTATTTATTATTATTTAATAATAATAAATAATTTAACAACCGGTTCTCTGCCCTAAGGATTTCTTCCAACAACCAGTTCACCAAACTGATCAGAAAGTTAACAACCGGTTCTCCAGAAGTGGTGCGAACTGGCTGAATCTCACCACTGTGGAGCACCCACAACTTCTGGAGGCAAGATGTTCCATTGATTAATTATACTCACTGCCAAGAAATGTCTCCTTAGTTCTAGGTTGCTTCTCTCCACGATTAGTTTCCATCCATTGCTTCTTGTCCTGATTTCAGGTGGTTTGGAGCAGGGGTCCCCAAGCTTGGCAACTTTAAGCCTGGCGGACTTCAACTCCCAGAATTCCCCAGCCAGCAAAGCTGGCTGGGGAATTCTGGGAGTTGAAGTCCGCCAGGCTTAAAGTTGCCAAGCTTGGAGACCCCTGCTTTGGAGAATAGTTTGACTCCCTCTTCTTTATGGCAGCCCCTTAGCTATTGGGACATGGCTATTGTGATTCTCTCCTTGATTAGTTTCCATCCATTGCTTCTTGTCCTGGCTCCAGGTGCTTTGGAGAATAGCTTGACTCCCTCTTCTTTGGGGCAGCCCCTGAGATATTGGAGCACTGCTACCATGTCGCCCCTAATCCTTCTTTTCATTAGACTAGACCTACCCAATCCAGTCAATTCAGAATAGAGCTGGAAGGGACTTGGCTTGGAGGTCTCCTAGTCCAACCCCCTGCTTAATCTCTTCTTAATCTCTTCTTAAAAACCTCCAGTGTTGGAGCACTCACAACCTCTGGTGGCAAGCTGTTCCACTGGTTCATTGTTCTAACTGTCGGGAAATTTCTCCTTAGTTCTAGGTTGCTTCTCTCCTTGATTAGTTTCCATCTGTTGTTCCTTGTCTTGCCTTCTGGTGCATTGGAGAACGGGCAGCCCCCTAGATATTGGAAAACTGCTTAATCATGTCACCCTCCTAGTCTGTCTTTTTAGTAGACTACACATTCCCAATTCTTGCATTTTCTTTTGCATTCCTTCCTATTGCACACCTCTCTGCTCTGGCCTTGGTAGAGATCTCACTCAACCCTTGTTACCATTGCTTGCAGAGGGTTTCAGCAGGTTCTGACCAGTTCTGGAGAACCGGTAGCGGGAATTTTGAGTAGTTCGGAGAACCGGTAGTAAAAATTCTGCCTGGCTCTGCCCTCATCTATTCTCTGCCTCCCAAGTCCCAGCTGATCGGGAGGAAATGGGGATTTTGCAGTAACCTTCCTCTGGAGTGGGGTGGGAATGGAGTTTTTACAGTATCCTTCCCCTGCCATGCCCACCAAGTCATGCCACGCCCACCAAGCCACACCCACAGAAACGGTAGTAAAAAAATTTGAAACCCACCACCGATTGCTACGATGTAGAACAGAACGAAGTGACATGATGCCACAGTCTTCCAGAGAGCAGTTTAGTGAAACGACCGAAAGCATTGATTACAATACACCCACGTGCACCTGTTAAGTCTTTTTACATATTGTCTTTTGAAGTCGTGGCTTTTCTACAAGGTCGCGTTCATCTGTCAACCCTCTCAGAACACACATCAATAGATGGCAGTCCTCGGAGACCAGTTCCCTGCAGAGCCCAGGAGCCTATTATAAATCAGAATTTATCACTAGACGTACCGCTCTATAATGCCTTGTTAAGACCACACTTGGAATACTGCATCCAGTTTTGGTCACCACGGTGTTAAAAAAAAGATGTTTGAGACTTAAAATCAAGATCACTCAAGATAGAATCAAGATCACGTGAAGTGTTAGTGCCACTTTATAATGCCTTGGTAACGCCACACTTGGAATACTGCATTCAGTTTTGGTCGCCGTGATGTAAAAAAGATGCTGAGACTCTAGAAAGAGTGCAGAGAAGAGCAACAAAGATGATTAGGGGACTGGAGGCTAAAACATATGAAGAACGGTTGCAGGAACTGGGTATGTCTAGTTTAATGAAGAGAAGGACTAGGGGAGACAGGATAGCAGTCTTCTAATATCTCAGGGGCTGCCACAAAGAAGAAGGAATCAAGCTATTCTCCAAAGCACCTGAGGGTAGAACAAGAAGCAATGGGTGGAAACTGATCAAGGAAAGAAGCAACTTAGAACTAAGGAGAAATTTCCTGACAGTGAGAACAATTAATAAGTGGAATGACTTGCCTGCAGAAGTTGTGAATGCTCCAACACTGGAAATTTTTAAGAAAATGTTGGATAACCATCTGACTGAGATGGTGTAGGGTTTTCTGCCTGGGCAGGGGGTTGGACTAGAAGGCCTCCAAGGTCCCTTCCAACTCTTTTGTTGTTGTTGTTGTTGTTGTTGTTGTTGTTGTTGTTGTTGTTGTTGAGACTCTAGAACAGGGGTGGCAAACTCAAGGCCCGCAGGCTGCATTTGGCTCATGATACGATCGGATCTGCCCTGTGGGGCCATCCTGGTCTACCCAGCACGAAGAGGAAAGATTAGGCCAATGTAGCTTTGGCCTAGTCTATCCAACGCAAAGAGGAAACAGGTCAGCAGTTTGGGGATTGGCGTCAAGCTGGTCACGCCCAACCTGTTGGCCACACCTGCCCAGTCAGCTCCCCCACAACCCCGAGGTCAACCACAGCCCTGAAGCGGCTCTCAATGAAATTGAGTTTGATACCCCTCCTCTAGGAAGAGTGCAGAAAAGAACAACAAAGATGACCAGGGGACTGGAGGCTGAAACATATAAAGAACGGTTGCTGGAATTGGATATGTCTAGTTGAATGAAAAGAAGGACTAGGGGTGACACAATAGCCATGTCCCAATAGCTAAGGGACTGCCATAAAGAAGAGGGAGTCAAACTATTCTCCAAAGCAGGGGTCTCCAAGCTTGGCAACTTTAAGCCTGGCGGACTTCAACTCCCAGAATCTCCCAGCCAGCAAAGCTGGCTGGGAATTCTGGGAGTTGAAGTCCGCCAGGCTTAAAGTTGCCAAGCTTGGAGACCCCTGCTCCAAAGCACCTGAAATCAGGACAAGAAGCAATGGATGGAAACTAATCGTGGAGAGAAGCAACCTAGAACTAAGGAGACATTTCTTGGCAGTGAGTGTAATTAATCAGTGGAACATCTGGCCTCCAGAAGTTGTGGGTACTCCAACAAGGAGAGACATTTGTCTGGAATGGTATGTCTGGAATGTCACCTGCTTGAGCAGGGGGTTGGACTAGAAGATCTCTAAGGTCCCTTCCGACGCCACTATTCTGTTAACGTTTCTTGGTAAATAATGAACAGGGATTAAAATAGGACCGCTAATCCCCGTTTCAGCCTCACAGCTCTTGCCTTGGATTCAGCAAGGAAGTCAACTTATCTCTTCATTCCATTTGCTA
Organism: Ahaetulla prasina; assembly: GCF_028640845.1. Classification (NCBI taxonomy): domain Eukaryota; kingdom Metazoa; phylum Chordata; class Lepidosauria; order Squamata; family Colubridae; genus Ahaetulla; species Ahaetulla prasina. The sequence continues at coordinate 29,067,572 of NC_080548.1, read as the reverse complement.
TTTCCTGGACCAGTAATATGCTAGCTAGCCGGTAGACAAATAAACCCCCAACTCTATCCAATAACACTTCTACAATATAAAAACTAATAGCGTCTCCTGGTAATTGAAAGATGGGATAGAGGATTAGCTTTGGTATACAAGATCCACTTCATGTGCTCTTTTTAATAAAATTTGCGCTTCAGGCGCGATGAGTTAAAAAAGAGAGAAATCTTTGCTCTGATGTCTCCCTCTCAAGCCAGCTGCAATCACTCCCAATCGCTAGCCTAATCTGGCTCCAGGCGCAATAAACTTAACAGGGGAGGAGTCTCCGCTTTAATGCCTCCGTCCTCAAGGCAATCGCAAGCAGTTCAGATCGCTAGCCAATACGGCTTCAGGCGCGATAAATTCAAAAAGAAAATAATTTTATGGTTGGGGTCGCCACATCGTGGGGAATTGTATTACAGGGGTCGCAGCACTATAAAGGTTGAGAACCAGTGTTCTAATGGATTAACATGCTGCATATCAAGTCTTACCTGACATGGAATAGAAAGGTATGAGTGGGTGAAATCCTGTTTATCTTTATATTATGTAGAGATAAACAACTATTTCCCGTTCAAAATAGACAATCAAAAAGCCAAAAAGGAAACAGAAAGATATCTCCTCGCCAGCAATCAAGACCCAGATGAGCAGAGATAAACACCAAGAATCACATTAGACCGACAATCCAGAAACAAACAATACCCCAATCAAGGGACCACCAGCTCAGACGAACAAGCTAACAATAAACAACAACCCAATCAAGAAACCACCGAGACCACTCCCCCACCATCATCGACAGGGCAGATTATAAGTCTATAAAATGAGAACAAAGCCTACCCCCTTCTAGCACTGATGATGTTACCTAATTGGATCATAAGATGTCTGAAAGTAATCAGCCAAGCTCAGAGAACACAAGAACCTCCTAGTTCCAGTCTTCCTCCTACTCCTCTCTCAGTCCTTTCTAGCGCTGATGATGTTACTTACTTGGGTGATGAAAGGTCTGCAGGAACACAACAAAGATCAGAGAGCACAAAGGACCCCAATCTCCTCCTCCTCCTCCTCCCCCTCCTCCTCCTCCTCCTCCCCCTCCTCCTCCCCCTCCTCCTCTTCCCAAATCCTCCTCCGTTCTAACGCTAATGAAGTTACCTAGTTTGGTAATGAAATATCTGGAAAAAAACAACCAAGCTCAGAGACGACACCACTCTCCTCCTCCTCCTCCTCCTCCTCTTTTTCTCCTCCTCCTTCTCCTCCTCCTTCTCTTCTTCCTTCTCCTCCTCTTCTTCTCCTCCTCCTTCTCTCCTCCTCCTCCTCCTCCTCCTCCTCTTCCTCCTCCTCCTCCTCCTCCCCTCCCTTCCTCTTCCCCCTCCTCCTCTTCCTCCTCTCTCAGTCCCTTCAGGCACTGATGATGTTACTTAGTTGGGTAATGAAACATCCACAAAAAAAAACCAAAAAAAAAAAAACCAACCAAGCTCAGAGAGCACCAAGGACCCTGCTACATATTCCTGCTGCGGGCTGCTCTGGCTGTCATTGCTCACCCCCATCTCTTTGGATGCATGTAAGTGCACGCTCCTGCCAATTCGGGATTAACGTTTCGTACATTTAATGAAGTGAAGTCTATGCTCTATGAAGTCAGCCTCCATAATGATCAACGTGTCCTTAAAGTATCCCAACCCATCGGATTCAGATTCTCTAAGGAAGGGGGTCTTTCTCGAAAAGTTGCTTGTACCCTCGTCCTTTCGCCCAGACAATAGCACCGTGGCACACACCTGGGCCAAATGAATTCATTTAGGAAAAAGCAGAGAGTGCACTATGTGTATGCGCATACACACACATACACATGTGTTTATCTGTATGTGTGTATATGTGTGTATATATTTACATACACTTATAAACAAGCATACACACACACACACATACATGTGTATATATATGTGTGTGTGTATGTGTGTATGGATGGATGGATAGAGAGAGAGAGAGAGAGAGAGAGAGAGAGAGAGAGAGATAGACACACGCACACATTATACATATACTTTATACTGATAGATAGATAGATAAATAGATAGATAGAAAGATAGATGCACACATTATACATATACTTTATACTGCCAGGTATACATATACTATATATATATACTATATATATATATATATATATATATATACACAACAACACAGCTTGTCCAGCACTGGACAAGTTGAATCACGGCCTCCCTTTGTACCCGATTCACCGTAATGACAAATATTGCTTCCATCCAAGCCTAGAAGAGGAGGTGTCAGGCACACCCTGAAAGCAAGTCTAGACTTCCTTCAGCCCCGAGAAGGGTGAGATGCTGCCAAAAAACACCTGCGGTCTGGAATTTAGAATTTATTAGGCACCATTTTCCCCCCCAAAACCTAAGATGGGGAAGAAAAGCTCCGGAATCGTTTGTCCGGTCTCTAACCTCCTCCTCCTCCAGAATAGTCAGAAAAAGAACCTCCCCCCAACCCCAAGAGGGAAGAAGAGGGGCTGGGCAGGGAACCCATAGGGTTGAGCGAGAGAGGGGGGGAGATGAAAAGGGAAGGAAGAACCAACTAAAAGAGAGTGCGTGATCTTTCTGGGCTCGTCCAAGGAAGGAACTCAAGAGGCTGCTACCTCTTAATGAAAGGGGGATGATGTGGGGGAGGGAGGGAGGGAGAGAAGGGGGAAGGGATCTCCAGGGAGGGGAAGGGGGAGGGAGCCCACACACCACCCCTCCCTGCCCCCTTTCACAGCCAGGAGCTCCTTAGAAGATGGCAAAAGGGGGCTTGAGAAGGCAGGTTTGGCCATGCCAGGCCCAGGCATCTCGGACAAGGCATCTCAAATTGGTTCTGGCCCCCTTCCTCTCTCCCCTCTTCCAAGGCAATGCCCCTCAGCCACCCACCCACCCAAAAAATGCTGCAGACTCACCTCCTTGGTGCTAAGATTGCCTTTCACGTATTTGCCCCAGCACCATTCAGGCAACAGCATCAGCAGCAAGAGCTGGAGCCTCCGAGCCCCCGGGAGCCGCCGCAGAGGTTGGGACGGCTCCATCCTCAACCCTCCAGCCAGCTCTCCGCCGGCTGGGCTCCCTTCCCTGCGCGCTCCCGTTTAAAGAGATAGGAGAAAGAGATCAGTTCTCCTCCCCCCCCCACCCACCCTCCCCACTCTCCTTTCTCAGCCCGAGCCTGACTGGGAGACGGAGGCGCTGCGTAGACCTGAAGCAAAAAAACACCCACCTTCTATTTCTCTCCCCTCCCCTCACTCCTGATTTCCTTTTGGTGGGGAGGGGAAAAGAGAGGGGAGATACTGTAGGGCTTCCTATATCCTCCCCATTGCATCTTTTTTTTTTTTTAGGGGGGGTGGGTGGGAAGATAAACAGGGATGAGCCTCCCACCAAGGAATCAGGCGGTCTTGTCTGCCGAGTTGACAGACCAACCTGAATGCGCGGTCGTAAGCGTGAGGATGGGTCATAACGTAAGTCACTTTTTCAGTCACCTACACCTTTTTCAGTCACTTATACATGGTTATAAGTCGAGGACGACCCTTTGCTCCGGTCCTTTCCCAGGGTGGGAAAACTACGGCAGACAATGCAAATAAGCGGGCTGGAGCGGCTGACTGGGTTTGTTTATCTGAGTTTTATTTATTTTTTTAACGGATTAACAGAGTTGGAAGGGACCTTGTAGGTCATCTAGTCCAACCCCACCCAAGCAGAAGACCCTCCACCATTTCTGACAGATGGCAGTCCAATCTCTTCTTGAAAGTCTCAAGTGATGAAGCTCCCACAACTTCTGTTCCATGGATGGATTGCTCTCACTGTCAGAAAATTTCTCCTTATTTCCAAGTTGAATCTCTCCTTGATCAGTTTCCATCCATTATTCCTCGTCTGGCCTTCGGGTGTTTTGGAGAATAGCTTGACCCCCTTCCTCCACTCTGGGGCAGCCCTTCAAATATTGGAAGATGCTATCCTGTTTCCCCTTGTTCTTCTCACTAGACTAGCCATGCCCAGTTCCTGCAACCGTTCTTCATATGTTTTAGCCTCCAGTCCCCTCATCATTTTGGTTGCTCTTCTTTGCGCTCTTTCTAGAGTCTCAACATCTTTTTTATAGTGCTGTGACCAAATTTATTGAGTTTATTGAGTCTTACTTATCTGAGTTCTGTTGACTGACGGGAACATTTATATAGCCTCCTGTCTTATAACCAACTCTGGCCGGCTTCCAATCTAAAGTAAAACGACATAAAAAAGCACAATAAAAGTATAAACTGAGCACGTTGTTGTCCTGCCCTGTCCTATCCTCCAATGACATTGTAAAAATTTGAGATTATTGAGTTTTACTTATCTGAGTTCTGTTTATTGACTTAAAATTTTGTATAGGCTCCTGACTTATAACCGACTCTGGCCGGCTCCCAATCTAAAGGAAAACAACATAAAAAAAACACAATAAAACGGACTGCGTTGTCATCCTGTCCTTTCCTATCTTCCAGTGACATTGAAAAGAGCCTGGGGCAGAGATCACATTCTATCAAGCAAAAGCGAATCTAATTCTTATGACTTTGGATGACCCTCCATAATATGGCAGAATTTTCTCCCCTTATGTTGAGCTCAATGTGTTCAAACTTGGCAACTTTAAGAGAAGTGGACTGCAGCTCCCCAAATTCCCCAGCCAGCACCCCTGTACTATATTTTAAAGTTGACATGGTTGAGAAATATGGCTTTAGCCTAAGGAAGAAGAATTCCTCATATGTGGCAAAGTCAGCTGGTGCATGAAGACAATTCTGAGGTTAATAGACTTCGAACAGAATAACAGAGTTGGAAGGGACCTTGGAGGTCTTCTAGTCCAACCCCCTGCTTAGGCAGGAAACCCTACACTTTAGACAAATAGTTATCTAACATCTTCTTAAAAACATCCAGTGTTGGAGCATTCACAACAGTGGTGCGTTTCAAATTTTTCTACTACCGGTTCTGTGGGTGTGGCTTGGTGGGCGTGGCATGGCTTGGTGGGCGTGGCTTGGTGGGCGTGGCAGGGGAAAGATACTGTAAAATCTCCATTCCCTCCCCACTCCACGGGAAGGTTACTGCAAAATCCCCATTTCCTCCCGATCAGCTGGGACTTGGGAGGCAGAGGATAGATGGGGCGGGGCCAGTTGGAATTTTTACTACCGGTTCTCCGAACTACTCAGAATTTCCACTACTGGTTCTCCAGAACTGGTCAGAACCTGCTGAAACCCGCCTCTGATTCACAACCTCTGGAGGCCAGTTGTTCCACTGATGAATTGTTCTAACTGTCAGGAAATTTCTCCTTAGTTCTAAGTTGCTTCTCTCCTTGGTTAGGTTAGTTGTTGTACCTTTTCTCTGTACAGTAATTTCATTAATCACTCAGAATAAGAGCTGGAAGGGACCTCGGAGGTCTTCTAGTCCAACCCCTTGCTCAAGCAGGAGACCCTATACTATTTGAGACAACTGGCTGTCCAGTCTTTTCTTAAAAGCCTCCAGTGTTGAAGCACCCACAACTTCAAACTGGTTCATTGTCCTCACTTTTAGGAAGTTTCTCCTTAATTCCAGGTTGCCCCTCCCCTTGATTAGTTTCCATTCATTGCTACTTGTCCTGCTTTCAGGGGCTTTGGAAAATCATGTTTATGTTTACTTGTATTTTTCCCCATAAGCCTTGACTTGAGGGACGCTGTGGCTCAGTGGCTAAGACATTGAGCTTGTCGATCGAAAGGTTGGCAGGTTCAGCGGTTCGAATCCCTAGTGCCGCATAACAGGGTGAGCTCCCGTTACTTGTCCCGGCTTCTGCCAACCTAGCAGTTCGAAAGCACGTAAAAAATGCAAGTAGAAAAAATAGGGACCACCTTTGGTGGGAAAGGAACAGCGTTCTGTGTGCTTTTGGCGTTGAGTCATGCCGGCCACATGACCACGGAGGCGTCTTCAGACAGCGATGGCTCTTCAGCTTTGAAACGGAGATGAGCACCGTCCCCCAGAATCGGGAACGACTAGCACATATGTGCAAGGGGAACCTTTACTTTTACTTTATGCCTTGATTTGCATTTCTAGAACTTTCATATATTTGTATTTTAATAATCAGTTTTTGATTATCAGACTTTGGCATAGCATAATTATCGATGTTTCTTCCTCCAAGTTTAAAACCATGCTCGTCTTCTCAAAGTCCAGCCTCTCTCCCAATATATATTCAGCATATAGCTTCAATAAATTTGGAAAGAGTACAGAGGCCTATGTGTCTCTCCTTTCGTGGTTTTGTCATATTCCATCTGAATTACGGCTTTCGGTCTTGCGGACTTATTTTGCATCAGGACACTTTGATGTTCTGGAATTCCCATTTTTCTAGAGACAGTCTATAGTTTAATACGATCGATAAAATCAAACTATTTTTACAGTCAGTGAGAATGTACTGGGTTTTTTTTCCCCCCCGTGTTATTCTTTCTCAGTTATGCAATGCATTAAGCAATTATATCTCTTCTTTTGTCTTCTGAGATTTTCCTTTCCTCTTAGGACTCTTAATCTTGTTAGATGGTTCTAGGAATTATTTTTGCACAAGGAAAAGTTGTGCAACAGTTTGAACCTTCTGCTAGGTTTCGTTTCCTTGAGCTGTTATTTTGACCGATGTTTCCCAATCTGCATACTGCTGTTTCATTGACTGAATTTGCTAGTATGGTTTGGGGGAGAACCTTTACCACTTCTTCTTTTGTTGCTTTCCATATTTCTGTAGCTATTCCATTAATTCTGACTTGGCAATGACCAGAGTATTGATCTCATTCTCCTAATACAAGAAATACTGGTATACACAGAATATCTTCTAGTATTTTATGATCAGAGATCAAACCCTACTCCCTTTTGGAACTGATGATGTTACCTAGTTCGATAATGAAATGTCTGCAACCAAATTAAGAGAGGACCCCATTCTCCTCCTCCTCCTCCCCTTCCTCCTCTCCTCCCCCTCCTCCTCCCCTTCCCCCCTTCTAGCACTGATGTGATTGCCTAGTTTGATAATGAAATATCTGGAAGAAAGCAACCAAGCTCAGAGAGTACCAAGGACCCCACAGTCCTCCTCCTCCTCCTCCTACCAAACCCTCCTCCGTTCTAGCACTGATGAAGTTACCTAATATGGTAATGAAATGTCTGGAAGAAAACAACCAAGCTCAGAGAGCATCAAGGACCTCACTGTCCTCCTCCTCCTACCAAACCCTCCTCCCTTCTAGCACTGATGAAGTTACCTAATATGGTAATGAAATGTCTGGAAGAAAACAACCAAGCTCAGAGAGCATCAAGGACCTCACTGTCCTCCTCCTCCTACCAAACCCTCCTCCCTTCTAGCATAGATGAAGTTGCCTAATATGGTAATGAAATGTCTGGAAAAAAACAACCAAGCTCAGACAGTACCAAGGACCTCACTGTCCTCCTCCTCCTCCCGTACCATCCTCCCTTCTAGCACAGATGAAGTTACCTAGTTTGATAATGAAATGTCTGGAAGAAAACAACCCAGCTCAGAGAGCACTAAGGGCCCCCTAATCCTTAATCCTGGGGTATCTTCCAGGCTAGAGTGCAGAGTTCAACACCACAGCTGTCCACGTGCCAACTCAATGTAGAAGGCCATCTTTTCTTCACAACGGCCAGAAATCAATCCCCAGCCATGCCAGGTAGGAGCCTCAATGTCTGCAGAGATGCTGTCACTCACAAACTTCCTATTTTCACATCCATATTCTGTATTTTCAAATCAGTTGAGTGAAAAAGTGACTTCCCCAATCTCTGATTCTTCTAATAGTGATGATTCTTTCTGTTGCCAAAAGTCAAAATGCTGCTTTTTCCTTTGAAACCCACAGCTTACCTGGAATGACATTCCCTTCATATGTTGTTGTTTTTTTTGCTCAGTAAGGTTTTATTTATTTATTTATTTATTTATTTATTTATTTATTTGATTTTTATACCGCCCTTCTCCCGAAGGACTCAGGGCGGTGTACAGGCAACAATAAAATACAAAACACCACAATATACAATTTAAAATACGAATTAAAAAACTTATTATAATTAGCCTAGAACCTTAAAATTTATAAAACCAAACCCCATTTAAAATTAGTAGAAAATTTAAAATCGATAAAATTTATGTAATTTAAAATTTAAAATTTAAAAAGTAAAATGCAGGAAATACTGGAAATTCAAGAACAGAAAGGGCTTTTTGGAGGGAGGTTGGTTTGTTAAAACCAAATCATGTTTTGGGGAAATAGATCCACCTCGTGAGCCAACAGTAGCCAGCCAAGCTTCATTTACTAAGTGCCCTTATCATCCGAAGGCGTCTAAGTGTTATCCAATTCCATTAATGGAGGAAAACTGCGATTAAAAAGATTAACAACTTGATTGCTTCTCATTTAAAAGTGGGGAAGGACCTATCATGCAAATATCTCTTGGATGCTGTAAAAGCCATTCGGATAATCTGACTAGGTAACCGTGCTTAGTTATCACCTTCCGCGAACTTCTGACACTTAGAATACTGCATCCAGTTTAGGTCAGCATATTATAAAAAATGATGTTGAGACTCTGGAAAGAGTGCAGAGAAGAGCAATGAAGATGATTAGAGGTCTGGAGGCTAAAACATACAAAGAATTGTTGCAGGAATTGGGTCGGTAGTGGGTTTTTTTTTTTTTTTTGTTTTTTGTTTACATTTATACCCCGCCCTTCTCCGAAGACTCAGGGCGGCTTACAATGTATAAGGCAATAGTCTCATTCTATTTGTATATTTTTTTACAAAGTCAACTTATTGCCCCCCCCAACAATCTGGGTCCTCATTTTACCTACCTTATAAAGGGTGGAAGGCTGAGTCAACCTTGGGCCGGGCTCGAACCTGCAGTAATTGCAGGCTTTGTGTTCTAATAACAGGCTTCTCTATTGCCTGAGCTATCCCGGCCCTCAAATAGTAGTTTCCTATAGGTAGCGTGCAACTCCCACATGCGAGCTTTGCGAGCACACGGCGCTACTGCGCATAAGCAGAGAATTTTTGATGATGTCTGGGCGGGTGAGTGGAGCCTCTACCAGTTCACCCGAACTGGGGAAAACCGATAGGAACCCACCACTGAATTGGGTATGTCTAGTTTGATGGAAAAAAAGGACTAGGGATAATCTGATAGCAGCGTTCCAATATTTGAGGGGCTGCCGCAAAGAAGAGGGAATCAAGCTATTCTCCAAAGCACCTGAAGGCAGGACAAAAAGCAACGGATGGAAACTAACCAAAGAGAGAAGCAAACTAGAACTAAGGAGAAATTTCCCGACAGTTAGAAGAATTCATCAGTGGAACAACTTGCCTCCAGAAGTTGTGAATGCTCCAACACTGGAGGTTTTTAAGAAGATGTTAGATAACCATTTGCCTGAAATGGTGTAGGGTTTCCTGCCTAAGCAGGGGGTTGGACTAGAAGACCTCCGAGGTCCCTTCCAACTCTGTTTTTCTGTTCTATTGTATTCTGTGCTGACAAGCAAAGTCAACGGGGAATCCAGATTCACTTAACAACCGTGTTATTAACTTATCAACTACTACTACTAACTGCTAACTTACCTGATTCGCTTAACAACCCTGGCAAGGAAAGTCATAAAATGGGGCAACTTAACAACCGTCTGGCTTAGCAGCAGAAATTTTGGGCTCCATTGTGATCGTAAAGCGAGGACTACCGGTATTTGATGCACAAACTCTGCATAATTTATTTGTCCATATACGGTACTTTGGATGCCACTGCTTGCCTTTTTTTTTTTTTTAATTTGCATTTCTATCCCGCCCTTCTCCGAAGACTCAGGGTGGCTTACACTATGTTAAGCAATCGTCTTCATCCTATTTGTATATTTATATACAAAGTCAACTTATTGCCCCCAACAATCTGTGTCCTCATTTTATCTACCTTATAAAGGATGGAAGGCTGAGTCAACCTTGGGCCTGGTGGGACTAGAACCTGCAGTAATTGCAGGCAGCTGTGTTAATAACAGACTGTCTTACCAGTCTGAGCCACAGAGGCCCTCCTCACCACACCCCAAATCACAGCTTCTGCCATGATCCACTGCCTCTCCCCGGTGACTGTAAAAGAGAACACACCGAAGCGAAAACAGAAACTTCAGCTAGTTCACTTCCCCCTTAAGGACTGTATAAGCAGAGTGCTATGTGCATTTTTAAACTTTCGCGCATATGGCAGGAAAAGTTATTTTAGCTTCTACTCGGCTGAAGCTGAGCTTGCTGTATTAGTGGAGACCCGAGGCATATGGAGAAAGCAGGTAGGAGCTTCTCATTAATTGGTAGGTAGTTTATGCTTTTTTTAAAAAAAGAAAGAGAGAGAGAGAGCGAGAGAGCAAAGACTCGTTCAGGGTCTTGGATTCAATATTTGAATATTTGCAAAAGGCTGCGAGTGACCTCATGTTTGTGTGTCCTGGCTGACATTGTGTTTTCAAGGCTGGGCAAAGATACTCTAGAGCTGGCAGTCCCGAGTCCCTAACTTTGCTGATATGAGAATGAAATGTTTGCCAAATTTGCAATTTTTATCACCTGCATCAGGCAGAAATCGTTTCCACGGATGTATTCAAGAGTCAGGTCTTGCCGGGCTGGGAAGCGGGAGACCATGAGTTCTAGTTCTACCCTAGCCAGGAAAGGCCGCTGGGTGACTTTGGGCCAGTCACTCTTCTCAGCTCCAAGCCACCTCACAGGGTTGTTGTTGTTGTGGGGAAAATAGGAGGAAGGAGGTGTGTTGGATATATTTACTGCCTTGAGTTATTTGTAAAAATAATAAAGGCAGGAGATAGATAGATAGAGAGAGAGAGAGAGAGAGAGAGAGATAAGGTAAGGTAAGGTAAGGTAAGGTAAGTAGGTAGGTAGGAAGGAAGGAAGGAAGGAAGGAAGGAAGGAAGGAAGGAAGGAAGGAAGGAAGGAAGGAAGGAAGGAAGACCAAAGTGGCCAATGGAACCAGTGGAACGGAAGTTGCCTTGAGAAGTTATGGGAGCTTCATCATTGGAAGCTTTCAAGAAGAGACTGGACTGCCATCTGTCAGAAATGGTGTAGGGTCTCCTGTTTGGGGGTGGTTGGATAGATGACCTACAAGGTCCCTTCCAACTCTGTTAATCTGTATCTATCTCAACTTCAACAACTTTAAGAAGTGTGGACTTCAATACCCAGAATTCCCCAGCTAGCATAGTGTAGCTGGCTGGGGAATTCAGGGAGTTGGACTCCACCCGTCTTAAAACTGATCGAGTTCGAGAAATACAGAGCTCTTACATTCTTGCGCACTGTGCAAAAATAGTAGAGACAGTGAGGATCTCAAGCAGAGATCCAGAAAATCAAATCTGCCACTTGCTGCGCACCACACAGCGTCAATTGCCATATGCAGAAAGCACGCAAGCAGCTGGTGTGTGGCTTTTTTTCTCTTGCGTGTGGGGTAACAAGAGAAGTTGATTAATTGTAGAAACTACAGCCCACATTGGAAAGAGCCTCGCTGAAACCAAGGTGGGAATTAGTTTCAAAAGAAGGGGGTCCAGGATCAAAACCTTAATTTATTTTAATGCAGATCATATCCCCCACTCCAAAGAAAAAGAATTGATGTCGATATAAATCCAACCACCGAATTAAAAGCTTTCTTTGCCCACTGTTAGAAATTACAGTCAGGGTTTTTGTGGTTTGTTTTTTTTAAATTCCAGGGTATTGTGGGTTTTCAGTCCATGTCATGTATAAATATGCACGTTTTAAACTCTTTTTTAACAGCTTTGAGAGATTGCAGGTGGAGTGGAAAATCAGCAATCTGTTTAATACTTTCTCCATTCTTTTCCTACTGATTACCACCCACTCAAGGTGCTCAACACCTGAATGGTTTTCCTCATGTTTTAAATCTGGCCAGAAGAAAAGTAAAACCGGTGAGAATAATTAGGAAGTCAGAAGCTAAGAAGAGGGAAAATAAGATTACACTTTCCGTAATTCCCTCATTTTTTTTTCTTTTTCTTTTTTGAAATAAGCTTTTTTATTTTATTTTATACTATATAAAAATTCCAACTTCAATTGAACAGTGCGTTGACTTGGGCACAAATCATTTTAGGAAGTAATATTCAAAATATTTACAGCAATATGCATCGCATTTATATCAATATAGATCAGGGGTCTCCAATCTTGGCAACTTTAAGACTTCTGGACTTCAACTCCCAGAATTCCCCAGCCAGGTTTGCTGAGAAAATAATGCAGGCTACTCAAAGTAGATCTGGAGTTGGATGGCTTTAAATTGATTTTTTTTTTTTGAGATTCTAATATGTCAGTGTGTATGAGAGTTCATGACTGGGATAGACATGGCAACAGGTCAGCCATTGGGGATTGCCTGGAATAGGACATGGTAACAAGTAGTGGTGGGTTGCCCCCGGTTCGGACCGGTTCACAAGAACTGGTAGTAAAACTGGCGGAAGGCTCCACGCACCTGCCACGACGTTATCAAGAGTTATCTGTGCATGCGCAGAAGCTTCTGCACATGTGCAGAAGTGCACATGCGCGCTCCCGTTGCGAACCGGTAGTAAAGGTTAAGTAGAACCCACCTCTGGTAACAAGGTCAACTAAGTCAGCCATTGAGGGTTGTTTGGAACTGAAACAGCTTGGAACCTGGGCATTGTTTATGTCAGGGATCTGCAAATTTGGCTCTTTTAAGACTCTGGGAGTTGAAGTCCATAAGTCTTAAAAGAGCCAAGTGTGCAGACCTCTGGTTTAGGTTAACTGATATGTATAAATATAAGTTGTGTGCTCCTATTATTGTCTTTCCTTCTGTTAACTGTGATTCTGTGATTACGCTTCTGATTCTGAGAACTGCTCTTGGTATTGTATATATGTCTCATGTGGTATTATGTATATAAAGAAGTTTCTTATTTAATGAATCCTGCTGCATCAGTTACCTGTGTGTGCTTTCTGGATTTGATTTCTGCAACAAACTCTGACATAATAGTTAGTAAAAACTGCACATTAAAAAATCTTCACTTTCTGTTCGGTCATTACCGTTAAAAAAAAAAACCGATGGCCTAATTAGCACACCTAGAAATGTTTTTTTTTTAAAGTTCATTTTGTTTGTTTGTGTTTTGGTTCTAGGTTTGGCCACTGATTCAGAGGAATGGGGACAGAAAAACCTCGTTCAGCCATGGGCCAAATGAATTTTGTATACCTTTTCCTGGCCTTTGTTCTCTTTAACCCTCATGGGGTAACCGCTTACGGCTTCCGAAATTGCATCCAAGCCATGAAGAACCCTTCGTATTTCAAATGCATGCAGCGTTTCCTGAACAATATCTCCAGTATTGTAGGTGACCTCCCTAATAACGCCGAAGTGGTCAACGCATCCCATAACGCCATTAAAGTCCTACCTTATGGGAGCTTCCGTCACCTTCCTCAACTGAAGGTCCTACAGTTGAGCTATAACAAAATGGAGAAAATAGAAGGTGGCGCCTTCGAAAACCTCACGGCTTTGAAGAAGCTCAATCTCTCCTGTAACTATCTCACAAATCTTTCCAGAGGCGTTTTCCTTGGCTTGGGAAACCTCACCCTCCTCCTCCTGCACAATAATCGCTTGAGCGTGCTTCATCAGGAGGCCTTTAGTCCGTTAAGAAGCCTTCTGGATTTGCAACTCCAGTTCAACAACTTGAACAGCTTTGATGTCGTGATTCAGAGCGTACGGAAATCAAACGGGCTGAAGTACCTCAACCTTTGCAACAACAATCTGAGCTTCCTTCAGCCGGGAGTGGGATTTCCTCCTTCCTTGTATAACCTTAAGCTCTGCAACAATTCCCTTCGTAAAATGGAGGGTCCCGGGCCAAGATTCCTGGGCAACGTTACCGTGCTGGACCTCTCTTACAACAAGTTCTCAGACGCCTCTTCTTTTGCGAACTTTAGCCTTCAAAGACTCCAAAGATTAAAATTGGTGGGGAACAACTTCGACGTCCTCCAGCTCTTGGATATTTCTAACCTGAAGCCTCGCAGCCTGGATTACTCTGGGTTGCACTTAAATAGAGCTTCACAACTGACCAAGGTGTGCCAGCATCTTGGGAAATCCAAGCGTCCCTTCAGCCTCCACCTGCAAAGCAACAACCTGAAGAACATGAGTGACCAAGCTCTCCTGGCTTGTCCTCCCATCCAGCTTCTAGATCTTTCGAGGAATCGCCTCAGATCAGTGGACTGCGTGAGGCAAATGTTGAACGCCACGGCGCAGAGCCGTTTGAGCAAGCTGTGGGTGGAGCACAATTTGTTGAAACACCTGCGATGTTGCTCTAACACGGCTCCCTTCAAAGAGTTGACGGCCATTTCTTTCCGTTTCAACCGCATCCTCTCGATCAGCAGTTCGGCTTTCCACTACGCCCCTAATTTGACCACCCTCCATTTGAACATCAACAGCATCGCCTTTCTGCATGGGAAAGCCCTGAAGGGTTTGAGACAACTCCGAGAGCTGCGTTTGGATAACAACCTTCTGACTGATATCTACAACAACAGCTTCAGTGACCTGAGCAGTCTCCAAACGCTCAATCTCAGAAACAACCATGTTTCTGTTCTCTTCCCTGGCATCTTCAAGAGTCTTGGGAAGCTGTTGATTTTAGACCTTGGGGGAAACAATATTCACAGGCTGTCCAACGTGTCCTTCGAAGGCCTGGGCAATCTTTCCAAACTCTACCTGGATAACAACAACCTCCAGTACATTAGCCCTAGTTTCTTCCATCCAATCGAGAGGACTCTCCAAGTGCTGGATCTGATGGGGAATAAGATCTACTTTATCAGCAAGAGTCAGCTCAAGCGACCCCCCTTTCTGAACCTGCGCAAGGTCTACGACCTCAAACTTCAATCTCAGAGGCCCCATGGCTTGAAAGTCATTCCTTCCATGTTCCTCAAGGGTCTGACCTCTTTGCGCAACCTCTACCTGTCGGAGAACAAAATTCTGTATATTGCCCCGGATGTCTTCGATGACTTAGGGCAGCTGGAATATCTAACCTTGGCTGATATCAGCAACGGCATGGGGGATTTCCCTCCCGGTATATTCAAGAACCTTAGGAACTTGACCACTCTCGATCTGGAGAACGCGGGGTTTCGCACATTGACCCTCGAGGTCTTTGGCAACCTTAGCAGCCTACGCTACCTGTTGTTAGGGAAGAACGAGCTACAAACGTTCAACAGCAGCGTGGCGAAGGCCCTTCCATCCCTCAACTACCTTGACCTACGCAAATGCCCTTTGGCTTGTACCTGTACTAATGTGTGGTTCCAGAATTGGCTGAGCAACAGTTTGGTGCAAGTGGTCTACCTCTACAATTATTCTTGCAATTCTGGACAGCAGCCCAGTTATGTTTATAGCTTTGATACCCACGTCTGCTTCCAAGATATCGGGCTGTACCTCTTCTCCGCCACCTTCCCAGTTTTGGTGCTCTGGATGTTGCTGCCTTTCCTTTACCATCGCAGCTACTGGCACATAAAATATCACATCTACATCTTGCGTGCTTGGGTCAACGATTACTGGAGGCGAGGCAAGGATGAGCATTACAAATTCGACGCCTTCGTCTCCTACAACTCGGCGGATGAGAGCTGGGTGCTAGAACAGTTGGTGCCCAGTCTAGAGAAAGCAGGAGCTCCCACTTTCCGGCTTTGTCTCCATCATCGAGACTTTCAACCCGGGAGATATGTAATAGACAATATAGTAGACAGCATCCACAATAGCCGGCACACTATTTGTATCATCAGCAGGAGGTATCTGCAAAGCGAATGGTGCTCCATGGAGATTCAGCTTGCCAGCTACCGGCTTTTCGATGAACTGAAAGACGTCCTTATTCCCGTTATCCTAGAAGCTATCCCGGAAAGGGAGCTGTCTGTCTATCATCGGATGAGGAAAGTGATGCTGAAGAAGACGTACATTGCGTGGTCCCCGGATCCCGAGGCTCAGAGGTTGTTCTGGGCTAAGTTGAGGACGGCTCTGAAGGCCAGTAATTCCGAGGACAAAGAGGAGAAAATGACCGACTGGTTTGATCATGGGGACACGTCAGATATGAGCTTACTGCAAGCCTGATTCCATTTGAACACACACGAAGAATGGAGTGGCGCAATACTGAACTGTTATAAGATGGCCTCTTCCCACACACTTTTTCCTTCCTCTTCGTGTGTCGATGATCATGTTTAGAATATGTGGCAAACATATAAAAAAATACCTGGTTAGACACAAACTGGTTGGATCAGGACATTTATTTTTCATATATATATATATATATATATATATAGGTCTTTGGTTGTTCGGGTTTTCTCCCGTGTAAAATTGGAAGTGTCTTGGCGACGTTTTGACGAAGTCTCATTCGTCATCTTCAGGCTTGTATATATATATACATGTATATATATATACATGTATATATGTATATATGTATATATGTATATATGTATATATATATAGGTCTTTGGTTGTTCGGGTTTTCTCCACGAAATTGGAAGTCTCTTGGCGACGTTTCGACGAAGTCTCATTCCTCATCTTCAGACTTCAGCTTCGTCTTCTGGGAGCAAGACGAAACATTTCTCCTAGAAATAGGAAGCTGTAAGCACCTAGCCTGATGATGACTTAATGGGATTTCACAAACGCCGCCAAGACACTTCCAATTTTACGCGGGAGAAAACCCGAATAACCAAAGACCTACATACAAACACCCATGAAAATCTCAGAAAACATATATATATATATATATACGCATATACATATATATATATACATATATATATACCGTATATACTCGAGTATAAGCCGAGTTTTTCAGCACGTTTTTTGTGCTGAAAAACGTCCCCTCGGCTTATACTCGAGTCTACGTCTTCGGGAACCCCCCACAGGAGGGGTACCGAACGGACTCCATGGGAGGGACGGGAGCGGGCCCGCCGAGGTCTCGCGATTTGTCGCCCCAGGCCGCCCCCATTCCCGTGTCTGGTGGGCGGACGGCGCAAACTTGGCGGACTGTGCATTGGCGGGAAGCCCTGGTGGTGCAGTGAGAGGGCTGGGCAGGGGCCGCCAGCCTTCTCGGCTGAGGAGGAGGGTTTGAAGCCGCGAGAGCCACCCAAAGGCCAGAAGAAAAGGTCATTCCATCGGAGTAATGGAGCGGCTCCTTCCTCTCCGCCTTACCCATGCTATGCGAGCCCGGCTGGGCTGCAACCCCGCCGCCGCTCCTTCCTCAGCCTCCCGGGGCTCGCGCTCTAGCAGCCGCCAAGCTCAGGCGGACTCGGCAGCTCCCCATCAGCACTCGCACGGCGCGATTCGGGCAGGAGGAGTCGGGCTCGCTCTGTGGCGGTGGCGCCGCCGCCGCCGCCGCCACCGCCACGGAGCGAGCCCGACCTCCTGCCCGAATCGCCCGGCGAAAGTGCTGATGGGGAGCTGCCGAGTCCGGCCTGAGCTTGGCGGCTGCTAGAGCGCGAGCCCCGGGAGGCTGAGGAAGGCGCGGCGGCAGGGTTGCAGCCCAGCCGGGCTCGCACAGCATGGGTAAGGGGGGAGAGGAAGGGGCCTTCGCCCATTACTCCGATGGAATGACCTTTTCTTCTGGCCTTTGGGGTGGCGGGCGGCGCAGAGCGCAGCGCCATCCCGCCCGACTCAAACTCGCCCGCTTGGTAAATTGAGACGCCCGGTGAACAAACAATGCAGCAACTCAGAGCAAGCCGGATTGGCCAAGCTCAACCAGTAGAAAAAAGGTTCTCCTGTCGCCATTGTTGCTAGGCAGATGTTCAGGCGCAACGGGAGAGAGAAGAGGGGGAAACCTCCTCCCTCAGCCGAGAAGGACTGCACCGCCAGGGCTTCCCGCGCCAATGCATAGCCTGGCGGGAGTTACTGCAGCTCACCTGCCCCGCCCAACTGGTGGTGTTGGGGCAGCAGCTGCCGCTTAGCAAAAGGTCGCCGCCCAAAACTCCTCGCCTTCTCCTGGGAAGGGCTGGATGGCTAGCCGGAAGGGTTGAATAAGCAAGCCAACCTCCCTCCCTCCTCCCTCCTCTCCCCGCAAGTTTAAAGAGCTGCTGGAAGAGAGAGAGAGAGAGAAAGGAGGGCCGTTCCTCCCTTCTTTCATTCTTTCTTCTCCTCCGTGCTTCAGAAGCTGGGCGTGTGTGTGCGCCTAGTCCCCTTCTGTTCGTGGCGCTGGAAGAGAGAGAGAGAAAGGAGGGCCGTTCCTCCCTTCTTTCATTCTTTCTTCTCCTCCGTGCTTCACCGTGCTGGGCGACCTGGAGCAGCTGCTCTTCAGCCAGATGCTCGTGAGTCAGCCTGCCCCTTCCTTCCCGTGGGGTCTGCCTTGCTGGTGAAGGTTATTGGGGCTTTTGAGCAAGGGAGGAGGAACGCGAGCACCGCCTTTCGCTGGCATTCCGGGATTTCCTTTGTTTAGAGCTGGGAATCCTCCTTCCCCTTTGCACTCCCTCCTCCTCCTCTCTCTCTCTCTCTCTCACACACACACACACACACACAGACTTCTAAAGTCGATTGGCACAATGCTAAGCAAACACAGCAGTGGGTCAAGGGTGAAGGGCTAGGAACCTGGCAGGTGAAAGGTTGAGCGACATGAAAGGCAAAGACCACAATTGTTTTAAGAAAGAAGCTTTAGCAGGGAGGGGGGGATGGGAGGGTGTTTTAAGTTTTGGCAAACAGCCAGGCCAACTGTATTGGAGAAGGTCACACAACTGGCCTTAACATTTTAGCTGCTGTCTTTTTCCTCACACTTGGGTTTAATGATATTAGAGATCCTTATTGCCCTGCCAAAAAAAAAGAGCCACCCCAACGTCTATGAAAATTAACCTTCTCTGCCAAGAGACACTGTGCAGGGTATTTTCACTATTGGTGTGCATACAGGCTTAGATTTGTGCTGGGTTCTTAGTGCTTAGAGCACTGACCTTCAGAGGCACCCTGGTCCCTTGGAAGCTAAAGGAGGACTCATTTTCATGCTTGCAGTTGTATTGTCAATTTCTGTGAGACAATGTTGTTGAAGTAACTCACTCACTCATTCATTCATTCATTCATTCCTTGTGTGTCCAATCACACTTAGCCAATAAAAATTCTATTCTATTCTATTCTATTCATTCATTCATTCATTTTATTTTGTCAAATACATATTAAATAATTATATAAATATAAGCATGAATTGAATACATAAAAGGAATACAACTAAAGGGAACATTAGGACAGGGACGGTAGGCACGCTGGTGCTCTTATGCACGCCCCTTACAGACCTCTTAGGAATGGGGTGAGGTCAATACTAGATAGTCTTTGGTTAAGGCTTTGGGGATTTTGGGAAGAGACCAGAGTCAGGTAGCACATTCCAGGCATTAACAACTCTGTTACTGAAGTCACATTTTCTGCAATCTAGATTGGAGAGGTTCACTTTTAAGTTTGAATCTATTGTGTTCTCGTGTATTGTTGTGGTTGAAGCTGAAGTAGTCATTGATAGGAAGTACATTGTAGCAGATAATTTTATGAGCTATGCTCAGGTCATACCAAAGGTGGCGTAGTTCTAAATTTTCTAAAGCTATCCCGGAAAGGGAGCTGTCTGTCTATCATCGGATGAGGAAAGTGATGCTGAAGAAGACGTACATTGTGTGGTCCCCGGATCCCGAGGCTCAGAGGTTGTTCTGGGCTAAGTTGAGGACGGCTCTGAAGGCCAGTAATTCCGAGGACAAAGAGGAGAAAATGACCGACTGGTTTGATCATGGGGACACGTCAGATACGAGCTTACTGCAAGCCTGATTCCATTTGAACACACACGAAGAATGAAGTGGCGCAATACTGAACTGTTATAAGATGGCCTCTTCCCACACAGTTTTTCCTTCCTCTTCGTGTGTCGATGATCATGTTTAGTATATGTGACAAACATATAAAAAAATACCTGGTTAGACACAAACTGGTTGGATCAGGACATTTATTTTTCATATATATATATATAAACATATATATATATATATGTTTTCTGAGGTTTTCACGGGTGTTTGTATATAGGTCTTTGGTTGTTCGGGTTTTCTCCCGTGTAAAATTGGAAGTGTCTTGGCGACGTTTTGACGAAGTCTCATTCGTCATCTTCAGGCTCCCAGAAGCACCTATATATATTTGTTTGTATATAGGTCTTTGTATATACTAAATTTTATATATATATATATATGTGTGTATATATATATGTGTATATATATATATATATATTTGTTTTCTGATATATATATATATATATATATATATATATATATATATATATATATATATATATATATATATATATATATATATATATTTGTTTTCATCAGGCTAGGTGCTTACAGCTTCCTATTTCTAGGAGAAACATTTCTCCTTTTATGTACACTGAGAGCATATGCACCAAGACAAATTCCTTGTGTGTCCAATCACACTTGGCCAATAAAAAATTCTATAAGCACCTAGCCTGATGATGACGAATGGGATTTTGTTGAAACGTCGCCAAGACACTTCCAATTTTACGCGGGAGAAAACCCGAATAACCAAAGACCTACATACAAACACCCATGAAAACCTCAGAAAACATATATATATATATATATACACATATACCTATATATATATACATATATATATATATAAAAAATTTAGTATAATAATTCCATCTTCCATTAAACAGTGTGTCATCTGGGTACAAATATCTTTGTGCAATAATAATCAAAGTTTACAACAGTATTCATTGCATTAATATTAATTCTCTAATTTTACAATACTAATATTGAATATGGTAAATATATTCACGTCTCCCTCTTAACATATCTTCAAATAAAAATATAATAGTATTAAGCATAATAATCCTAATAGTCATACTAATAACAACAATCATAGTGTTTACATCCCTCTCTTAAAATATTTCCTATATTTCATTAATCTTCTTTTATTTCCTTATTTCTAACTTCCGTTTTTATTTTCTAACCATTGATAAAATAATTCCCATGTTATGTAGTATCCAGTTTATTCTTTCTCCTTAATTGCAAGTGTTAATCTATTCATTTCTGCACGTTCTAATATTTTCCTAATCACAGTCTCATCTGCAGGGATCTCTTCACTTTTCCCGTTTTGTGCAAATACAATTCTAGCTGCAGTTAATACACGAATAATTAGATATGCATTCCCCTTCCTATAGGTTTCAGGTAAAATCCCCAACAAAAATATTTCTGGTTTTAAGTCAATGTAGTTTTAGCATCTTTTCCAGCCACGTATTTTTGTCTAGTATTTCTTGGCTTCTACACGTCCACCACATATGATAATAAGACCCAGGTATCTGGTGGCATTTCCAACATTTAGCTGATTTATCCTTAAACATCTTTGCCAACCTCGCCGATGCAAAGTGCCATCTATAAAACATCTTATATAAATTTTCTTTATATGCAGTTGACATTGTTAATTTAACGTCCTGTCCCATAATTTTTGCCATTTATCTAGTTCTGTTGTGTAGCCAGAGTTTTCTGCCCATGCTATCAATGGCTCTGTTCATTTTCCAGTTTGATGCCCAGCTGTAGGTTTTCTTTTTATCAATCTTTCTTCTGTCCCTGTTAATATCTTATCCAATTCTGTCAATTCTTTATAGAAACCATATAGTTTAACATCTATCTCATATCTAGAATGTATCTGTACTTGCCATATCAATCCCTTGATCACTCAGCAGAATTTTTTTAAAATTGTTTTGTAATATCATTAACAGCATAGCTTCAGGTTTCTGATGTTCTCATGGAGTTTAGGCAACTTTAAATTCATTTTGATTGTGTATTTCCTACAGGGGAAAAGGGTCGGTTGGCAAATGAACATGCAAAACATGATGTCTTCGCATATTATGTGATGCCCAGATTTACCCAATCACAACTTAATGTGATGTTTTGGTTCACACATGCATCTCAACCCCACTTAAGCCTAGTCTAACACAATACAGAATTTTTTGAATTACTCTCGTTTATGCTACGAAATGATTGGACTAGTTTAAGTTTGATGGTTGTTATTATTATTATACAATGACCAAATTGAAATAGTCCAATCAGTTTTATGAGTATAAGCTTCCATAATAAAATGTGGAGAATCACCACGCAAGATTTTAGCCGGTTTAGCAATTCTGCATGCCAACTTCGAAAAATTAAAAGTGGTGGAAATGGGATAATTCCATTTCATTTTCATACATTTGTGAGAAGGACTAGAATTACCGCCGTGGGTAAAGTTACACATCCAGGTAAATTCATGGCAATGGCTACAAACACTTGTGAACTTTCATTTAGTAGAAGTATCCTTGACTTACAGCTATTTGCTTAGTGACCGTTCAAAGTTAAAATAGCACTGAAGACAGTTACTTACAATTGGTCCTCCTACTTACAGCTGACCCAGTATCCCCACGGTCATGCGATCCAAATCCAGATGCCTGACAACTGGCATGTATTACGACGGTTGCAGCTTCCCAGGTCACGAAATTGCTATTTGTGATCTTCCCTGCTATTGTGACCCAGGCCCAAGTAGGTAGTAGGAAACTCAGTCAGTGTAAAAAAAAAAACTTTATTGAAACGGCTGAGAATTACTTCATTCTCAGCATGGTCCAACTAAATTAAAGCAAATTCCTCCCAACACAAATTCCTCAGTCCTATCACTAACCTTGGTTCAATTAGGCAAACTGCCGAAGGCCTTTCTTGGCAAACGTTCAGAAGACTCTGATAAGAAACAAATGCAACAAGACAAAGCTATCAAAAAAGAGCCCAAACGCCATTGCTGGTCTGTTTTAAGCCTTATGGGAGGGGTCAATCATCTCTTGGCCCTACTCCCGAGTCGTCCTCTTTGCTTGAGCTGCTCTTGCCTTCTGGCAGTTCTTCTCATGCAAGCATTAGGAACAGGCTCCTCCTGTTCCTCTGCCTCACTTCTGTCAGCCTCTGGAGGCTCCGGAGTCCGCACATCACTCCCCGATGGCCCTGGCCCCACCTCTGCCTCCGACGCAGAGCCCTCATTAAGGCCTTCCCCAGCCTCCAGGACCGGCCCACGCTCTTCCTCAGCCTCATCGCTGTCCGATGCCACAGGGTGCTGGTGGACCACAACACTTGCCATCTTCTGGTAAGCAAAATCAAAATGGGGGATGTTGGATTCACTTAACAAATGCAAGTGTGTTTCACTTCACAACTATGGCAAATAGATTGCTCGGTGGCTAAGACACTGAGCTTGTCGATTAGAAAGGTCGGCAGTTCGAATCCCTAGTACAGGTCTCCTGTGTGAGCAGGGGGTTGGACTAGGTGACCTCCAAGGTCCCTTCCAACTCTGTTACTGTTAACAATCTGCATCAATTGGGTAGGACATACTTAACACCCAGCTTGCTTAACAACAGAAATTCTGGTCTCAACTGTGGTTGTTAAGTCAAGGACTATCTACATTACTCTTGCTAAGGACGCCTCAAGTTCACTTATCCTGGTGTAGGGTCTCCTCCTTGGGTGGGTGGGGGGTTAGACTAGATGACCTACAAGGTCCCTTCCAACTGTTAATCAGTAATCCTTTTCCTGAAGGGATGGCTTTGAAGCACTTCCTCCCAGCAGCCTTCATCAGGGGAAGCCAATTCAGAGATCCTTACAAGGAAATCTCTACAGTACTAGTAGTTCCCCAGAGTTTCTGCCCAAAGACAAATTTGCATTCCCTTTTTTTTTTCTTTTTGGATTCATCTGCAGAAGACGCGTGTAATCGTTTACAAGTGACAGATCATCTCTAACCACCCGTGACCTCCAAGGCAGGGTAGTCCATTTCCAAATTCCTTTAGCATGAAAATCGGTTTCGCTAATGGGAATGGGTACAGTGGTACAGTATAATGCGCTCCATTATTGCAATTTCCTCTGTTTATTTAGACAAGCGTTCTGCAACGATTCTTTGCCGAGCAATTCCCACTTCATCTCTAAACTTATTGCCGCGGTGGTTCACCCATCCAGCATCATTAACTGAGAAATAATCTGTTCAAGTATTCTCCTGGTAGAGAGAAAACCCATGATGAATTAAGAGCGTGATGCTTGCATGCCGAGCAGGAACAGCAAGAGGAGAAACAAGACCATCCGGGCAGAATCTTTTAAGATGGGATGCATGAACGGCCCCAAGGCTCAAGAGCAGCCAAAAACAAAAGCACATTCCAGACCTCTCTCTCTCAGGGCTGTCTCTCAGGGTTACTCACAGCGGCCAGAAGAGAGTGATCTCTACAATCCGCGAAATTGCTCCATTGGCGAATGTGATTCCCTGGGGGAGAGGAGTGGGGGAAACAGGGTCATGATTGGGGTGTAAATTACATGGTGTCACAGTTGGCTTCAGTTGGAAGGTGCCGACATGAAGCTCCTAATAAATAACTGGATTTCTTGTTAAGCTTGGCTCGAGGCTCACGATTTAATTAGGGCATCTGTCGGAACACTGACAGCGCCATCCGGGCAGAACCTTCCAGGCTGGATGGCCTCAAGTGTGATTTTGTGTACGTTTAAAAGATCTGTATCCCATCGCTCATGGAAACAAAATAGACGAGGAGAAAATAGCAGGTTTCTCTGCTAGTACTAGTAGTCCTCGACTTACAACAGCTCATTTAGTGACTGTTCGAAGTTACAACGGCACTGAGAAACATGATTTATAACCATTTTTCATACTTAGCAACTATTGTAACATCCCCATGGTTACGTGATCAAAATCCAGAAACTTGACAACTGACTCATATTTATGATGCTTGCAGTGTCCCAGGGGTGGGTGGGTTATACAATCCCCTTTTGCGACCTTCTGACTAGCAAAGTCAATGGGGAGCCAGATGCACTCAACAGCCGTGCTACTAATTGAACAACTGCAGTGAACAGTGTTTGCAAGAAAGGTTGTAGAATGGGGTAAAGCTCAGTTAGCAACAGTCTTGCTTTGCAACAGGAATTTTGGGCTCAATTGTGGTCATAAGCTGAGGACTACCTGCGCCAGGTCACCTTAGGCAAATCAGCTGGTTATTAAAAAAAATGTTGAATAACAAAATAAGCTTTGCAGGCAGCTTCCTATTTAGGTATGTCAGCGGTTTCCTCCATCACTTCTCAATTAGCTTGTTCCCTTGCTCTTTATAAGTGAAGTAAATACTTAATTATGCAAATGCAAATGTTTTTATGTCACTTCTTGCAACCTGAACTCTCTGCCCAACCCCCGCCCCCCCATATCGTGAACGGTGTTGCAGCTCTAACGTTGTAGAAATCAACACTACAGCACATCCCATAATTGGTATAGAGATGAAATAGCAATAGCACTTAGACTTATATACCGCTTCATGGTGCTTTACAGCCCTCTCTAAGCGGTTTACAAAGTCAGCCTCTTGTCCCCAACAATCTGGGTCTTCATTTTATCAACTTTGGAAGGATGGAAGGCTGAGCTGACCTTGAACCCATCAGGATTGAATTCCTGGCAATAGGCAGAGTTAGCCTGCAATGGTGCACTAGAAAGGGAAGGGAAGGGAAGGGAAGGAAGAAGAAGGAAAGGAGAGGAGAGGAGAGGAAAGGAAGGAGGAGGAAAGGAAAAGGAAAAGAAAAAAGATAGCAATAACATTTAGTCTTATATATCGCTTTACAATGCTTTTTTACAGCCCTCTCTAAGTGGTTTACAGTCAGTCTATGGCCCCCAACAATCTGGGTCCTCATTTTACCGACCTTGGAAAGATGGAAGGCTGAGTCAACCTAACGCATCAAAAGCTTCAGGTATCTTTGTGATACGGTGATGTAGATTTATTCCTGCCCTATTAAAAAAAAAATCATTTGGATTGCTTCCCTCCCTTCAAAAACGGCAAGAGGAGAACAGTATTACGTTTCTTAGAATGCAGTTTAATGAAAATTGGTAATGTGATTTTGTGGCTCCTCGTACACTATGGAAAGAGAACCCTAACCCTCATCATCTTTTGTTAAAGCAATTGCCTGATGGGGCCAGTTTACCTGGGAAAAAGAGACTATATTTCCTTGAGTGACCTGAACAAAGTGGGCTTTTACCCCAAAAAAAAAAAAGAAGAAGAAAAGAAAAAAAATAATCACAGAACAAAATGATCGAGAGAGATGCAATTATAGGTCCAATGTAGCTAATGCTAGTTCCCAATTCTCCTATTCATGTGGAGTGATTTTCTTTCTCTTCCACAAGTTTCTCTTAACAACGTGGTTTTCAGTACAACTTCATTCTCGGGAAGGTCCAGGGCTCGGGACTGGATTGCCCCCACAGACGGCCCTGTAAAGTGCAGAGGGGGGAATCCCCCTTCTCCAGAGCCTCAGAAGGGGGGAAATAAGACATGGGCAGTTGCTGTAAGACTTGCAGCTGTTGCGCGTTTCCCAAATGGAGGACCCTCTCCAGGCCACAAATCTGATTCCCGGCTCTGGAAGGTGCTTTTTCTCTAGAACTGGGCATTTTTTCAGAGGCCTCTGCCAGCCCCCAGAATTGGTAATTGTGGGAGGTTCTTCCTTGCTCGGCCGAGACTTTCTGATAATAGAGCCTAGGTTTTCCTGGCGCAGAGTGTCCGCCCTTCAGCTGAAGGTGCCTGCTGGGCGCAGAGACGTCCTGCTGAAAACACTGCCCGTAGAAGGAATGGGGCTGCTGGGAGATGACATTGAGCTGGAAAAATTCCTTTGGCTGCCCTTGTTCGGACTTCAGCTCTCTGGAAGACAGGGGCAGGTGAGCCAAAGAAGAGCAGGCCAGGGCTTGGGAGACTGGGGGTTTGCCTTCCTTACTGGGCAGTTTAGGACTCCAGATACTTTTTAAGACGTCGAAAGAAGTCTGGGACTCTGGGGCAGCTCTTTCTACGGCGGCAAGTCCTAAATCTAGACGCTGAGAACCGCGCAGCTCCTGTGATGGATGCGAGCTGTACACCACGGGAGCAGACTCTGCCTCCCGCGAAGTCCACCGATCTGGCCTCAGTTGATAGGCAAAAGGACACGGCTGCGGATCAGCCAAAAGGAAACCGACGGGGCTTTGGCTAAGACCAGCCGATCCAAAGGAATCTCGGGCGGCAAGCGGTTGGCGAAGTTGATGATGCCTTTTGGAGGTGGCCGTTTTTTTCAGGGGGCCCCTCATTTTGCCTTCGGACCTCTCCGGCCTGCCTCTCGATTCCCCCAGGCTTTGCTCCCGGTGCCGAGCAGTTCTGACCGCTGGCGGAACGCACTGTTCCTCTGGGAGAGCGAAGGAGCTGCTGGCTGAATCCACGCTCTCGGAAGATGCTGACAGGAGAGAGTGAGGCTGAGCTGCCGTTAAAAAGAAGCTGTGTGGGCCGTGTGCTTCTGGCTCAGCGAACAACTCAAAATCTTCTCTTCGGGCTACTCCGTCATCTGCCTGTATGGAGAAACAACCACTACGGAGTAAACAAAGGGGAATAGAATACAGTGGCATAGCAATAAGCACTTAGACTTATATACCGCTTCACAGTGCTTTTACAGCCCTCTCCAAGTGGTTTGCAGAGTCAGCATCTTGCCCCCAACAATCTGGGTCCCCATTTTACCGACCCCAGAGGGATGGAAGGCTGAGTCAATCTTGAGCTGGTCTGGATCGAACTGCTGGCAGTGGGCAGAGTTAGCCAGCAATATTGCTTTCTAACCACTGCTCCACTATGGCTTCCTCTCTTCCTTCTCATTTCCCTTCCTTCCTTCCTTCCTTCCTTCCTTCCCTCCTTCCCTCCTTCCTTCCTTAGCAATAGCACTTAGGCTTATATACCACTTCACAGTGCTTTACCGCCCTCTCTAAGCATTTTACAGAGCCAGCCTCTTGCCCCCAACAATCTGGCTCCTCATTTTACCAACTTTGGAAGGAAGGAAGGTTGAGTCAACCTTCAGCCTGGTGAGAATCGACCTGCCAAACTGTTGGCAGCCAGCAGTCAACAGAAGTAGCCTGCAGTACTGAATTCTAACCACTGCCCCATCATGGCACAGATCTGGGTGGGGTGTGTGTCTCCAAACCTGGCAATGTTAAGACTTGTGGACTTCAATTCCCAGAATTCCCAGCCAGCATCTTTTACCTTCCATATGTATTAGGAATCTGGTCACAATACCTGGAATTCTGGGAACCCTTCAGCAAAATCAGAAGAGAAACCCAATACACATGCCTACAACTAAGGTACCAACAAATCTGGGCAATGAGGTTTGTTATGAGCACTGCAAAGATGCCATTAATATAGCACTTAGACTTACGTGTTGCTCCATAGTGTTTTTTAGCACTTTCTGAACGGTCTACAATACCAGCATTTTGTCCTCATTTTACCAACCTGGGAAGGACGGAAGGCTGAGTCAACCTTGAGCCGGTCAGGATCGAACTCCTGGCTGTGGGCAGCCTGCAATCCTGCATTCTAACCACTGTGCCATGAGGGCTCACACTAGAAATGTTACAGGGTAACAGCTTTACGCCAGTATAAGAAGAGGTAGATAGTGTGTAGGATATGAGAAAATTCAAAAATAAAATAGTATGTAGGTATATAGGTTAGAAATGATATAAGTGGATATTCAATTTTGCTTAAGTAGGGGGGGTTGGACTGGATGACCTGCAAGGTCCCTTCCAGCTCTGTTCTATTAAATTTGTTAGACATTATTCTGCTTTAAGATAGTGGAGAAGAGACATGCTGAAAATGTGTTAGAATAAATCTTCTTTGTTTGAGGCCAGTTAGAAAGAGGCCCAGCTATGGGGACATTCCTTAATACCAAGGCAGTAGAGATAAGGAAGAGCCATGCTTGCAAAATATTTTATGGGTAGAAAAAGGGAGGTATTGGTAGTAATAGGGAGGTGTTAAAGAACATGAAATTAGAGAGAGATAATGTTGTCTCTGAAGGCGCCCCGGATTAGCTGTGATCGGTCACTGGATCCAATGTAGGAGGGGTATGAGGGTGGGCGTTGTGATAGGGAACTATAAAATGTGATGCTTTTGAAATTTCAGGTGTGGCTTCCTGGCTTAAACTCCTTCTTGAGATCTGCTGGGATATACCCACCCTATTTTGCAAAATAGATTTTAATAAAGTCTCTTTGTTTTTCATCGACCGGTGCTTCTTGGCTGAATTCATTTCCAACAATAGCACTTTCCAGAATGGAGAAATGGCCTCAGAGTTTACTGTGCTTACCGCTCTTTCCGCTCTATGTGTAGGATCGTGAGAGAAACAGGAAAGGAAATTTTGTTCTCGCTCTTTTTTGAGAGAAATGCTCTGCTCAGAGTTCCTGGTCTTGCAGTTGCTAGATTTTTCTTCCAAAAGCAACTTTTTCTGGCCTCTGTTATCTGGGCTCTGGAAATCTAAAAGAGGGCATGGTAAGTGAATGCAAAGAATCCCATCAGGAATTGCAAATCTCTAAACACATTCTATCAGCGTAAATAAAGGCAGGATTAATCTACTGTACACTTTTGTAGACAGGCAGACAGGCAGATTCACCACACTGTAGCAAATAGTGTTGCAAGAAATAGAAAGGAGAAAGTGAACAAGGTTTTTGAAGTTCTTTCACCAACCAGGGGTGAAACGCTCCCAGTTTGAACCGGATTGCCCGATCCGGTAGTGATGGAGGCGGGTGGTTCAGAGAACTGGTAGCAAAAATCCCTGCCTCCCTCCCCAGCTGAGCCACACGATTATCAGAGGTTGGTTTTTTGTTTTGTTTTTACTTTTAAAAGTATTTTTTCTTCGGCCGAATAAATGCTTTTAAAGATTTTTTTAAAAAGCCTCTAATGATCGTGTGGCTCAGCTGGGATCGTCAGAACCCTTTAAAAGCATTTTTTCTGCAACCGTTTCAGCTGAAGAGGTTGTAAAAAAAATGCTTTTAAAAGGTTCTGGGGATCAGGCAACTCAGCTGGGATTGTCAGAACCCTTTAAAAGCTTTTAAAAGGCTCCTCTGGCAATCCCAGCTGAGTTGCCTGATCATCAGACGCTTTTAAAAGCATTTTTTTACAACCTCTTCGGCCGAGGGGGTTGTAGAAAAAATGCTTTTAAAAGTTAAAAAAAAAAATTGGCCACACTCACCGTCACATTACCCTCCACCACCAAGCCACGCCCACAGAACCGGTAGTAACGAATTTTACATTTCACCCCTGCCACCAACCACTCTTCTGAACACATGGCAGGATCAGGTTGAGAAACCGGACCCCACTTCTACTTCAACTCTTGCCAATCATAACTCTTCACTGGCCAGCCAGCCAAAGTGCTTTGGAAAGGAAGGGGGGTGTTGTGAGTTTTAAGTACTGCCCCAGAGATCTTTCCCTCCAAGGAAAAAGGAAAGGAAAGGAAAAAAAATCCTGCAAAAGGCCCACCGATCTGTCTTTGATATGCTGCAGCAGTCATATATCAAGATGGGATCTTCAGAACATTTTTTTAAAATTCAAGCCTTACTAGTTACAGGTAGCCCTCAACTTACAATGGTTAGTTTCGTGACCGTTCAAAGTTACAACAGCACTGGAAAAAAAAAATGACAGGATCATTTTTCAGTCGCACAGCCACTGCAGCATCGCCCATGGTCATATGATTAAAATTCAGATGCTTGGCAACTGACTCATATTTATGACGGTTGCAGTGTCCCGGGGTCATGTCATAATCTGTTGTGACCTTCTGATGAGCAAAGTCCATGGGAAAGCCAGATCCACTTAACAACCTTGTTACTCATTTACGAATTGCAGTGATTCGCCTAACAATGGTGGCCAGAAAGGTCCTAAAATGGGGCAAAAAGTCACTTAACAGAAATTCTGGGCTCAATTCTGGTCATAAGTTGAGGACTATCATATTTTTCAGAGGATAAGACGCATCTTTTTTCCCCAAAGAGGGTGAAAATCTGGGTGCATCTTATACTCTGAACGTAGCCCTGCCCAGCTTCTCAAACGGAGGTTTCAGAGGCTGAAAAAAGCATCAGAAACGGAGCTTCAGAAAAAAAGCCCCCAAACAGATTCAGAAAAAAAAGCCTCCAAACAGAGTTTCAGAGGCTTTTCTTTCTGAAGCTGTTTCGGAGGCTTTCAGGGGCAGAAGAAAAAGCAAAAAAAAGCAAGGCATAGAGTTCACAATCAAGGAACCTGTTGCTAAACTTCACCTCTGGCAACAGCTGATGGGGGGGGGGGTATTCCGGGAGGCTGATCCATCTGCCAATCAGTTTTTTTCTTATTTTCCTCCCCAAAAACTAAGGCGCCTCTTATACTCCAGTGCGTTTTATACTCCAAAAAAAACGGTATTTGTATTTAACGTTTTACCTGGGACCAGATTTCTTTACCAATTGGAAAATACCACAATAAAAAATATGCCCTGGTCACATTTTTCTTTTTTCTTGTGACATTTCATTTCATCCTCGGCCCTCGAGTGAAAAGGTTCAAATTGTTCTTTGCTATACTAGCATTAAAGTAATATTTCTCCCTTAGTCTAAACACTACCCTGAGTGTAACATCCGTAAGGCTTTGTCATCCATTATCTTGAAGGGAAGTCAGGTGACGGCGGTGACTGGGAACAGAGGCAATAAAAGCAGGATAGGGATCAGCGATGGGAACGCACAGGCATTGTTTTTTATTGATTCGAAGATCGGTGGATAGTAAAGCTGTGCCGAAATCTGTATTCAAAGAACATGGACACAGCACTGGATGGGCAACCTTAAGGCAGCTGTTTCTTTTCCTGGGCTGGGGAAGGATACTGTAAAATCTCCATTCCCACCCCACTCCTGGAGGAAGAATACTGCAAAATCCCCATTTCCTCCTGATCAGCTGGGATTCAGGAGGCAGAGAATAGATGGGGGCGGGGCTAGTTAGAATTTTTACTAGCAATTCTCCGAACTACTCAGTTTCCACTACTGGCTCTCCAGAACTGGTCAGAACCTGCTGAAACCCACCTCCATCAGGAGGGCTGCATGCGGTCCATACACACCCGACTCTGTTTTCGGCTGCGACAGTCTCCTGCAGCCCTTTGCCAGCGAAAATGGAGCTTGGGAGGGTGGGCTGCACCCGTTTTCGCTGGCAGAGCGCTGCAGGCTGTCCCAGCTGAAAATGGAGACTGGGGAAGGGTGCCCAGGCCGCCACAGGTGCCCCAAACACAAGTGACATTGAGCTGGCCAACACAACCCTGATGCGGCTGTCAATGAAATTGAGTTTGACACCTTTGTTCTAAGATAGGGGTCAGCAACCCACGGCTCTGAAGCCTCATGTGGCTCTTTCATCCCTCTGCTGTGGCTCCCTGTCGCCGGTTGGCTCTACAATTGATAGGGCTTTCGGTTAGGACAGGTAGAGGAAAAAGGATACCGTGCTAGGAGGAGACTCTATGGTGGGGGAACCGGATTTCCTGTTGGCTCCAGAATTGAATTGGGGGCTTCCAGTTAGGAGACCTTTGTGGCTCTTTTGAGTATTTAAGGTTGCTGACCCCTGTTCTAAGAGATGCTACTGTATGTCTGTACTTCTGGATGCTGGGATAGATTGGGGGGGGGGGATGGATCAAAGTTACAGGAACTTGAAAAGAATCAAGGTTTTGTGCTGAATACTTTAAAATCACTCAATTTGCGAGACAATCGCTCGACTGTTTTCTTTTTAAAGCACGTTAGAAACCCAAAAGTGGCTGCCAAGGGAGGCTGGCAAAAGTGATGCTTTTCTGTCTTGAACTCCGCCCCAAAGCTGCTTGTCTTGCATCCACCCTTTAACTGGGCTTATATACTCACACTGTAACCTCTTACCTACGTCCGTGTTACAACCACCTGCTTTTTTCCTGAGCAACGTCAAAGCAGACCAATCTGGCAAGGTTTTCTTTTGCTGCAGTAGGGCGCTGATAACCGTCTGCCGCATCTCACCGATTAAGTCACGCCCAGGGAATACTGCCTTGAGGTCCAGCAGTTTTTCTAAGTCCCGAGCAAGTTCCTTTGCCAGATGCGCACGTTTTCTCAGCTCGACGCCTTCTGCGGGAGGTGGGGGGACGTTTTCCTTGTCGTTGGCAGCCACTGTTGTGCTGTTTTGGAAAGCTTCCTCCTCTATAGCCTGTTGGTCGAACGTCGCAGCAGGAGACGCCAACGAAGGTTTGCAGCCTGCATCCACTTCCTGCACAACAGCTACAGGACAGTGGTTTCTGGCTGATGCAGGGGCGGCTGGCGTTCCCGTACAATGAGAATCCTCGTGCACTGTGTTCAAATCCTTTAAGGTGCATTCACCTTGCTCTCCGGGAACAGATTTCTGGTTTGTATCAAGAGAGCTACAGGACTGTATCTCTTCTCCCAACAGCCCTCCGCTGGCTTTCTGGATAGGAGTCACGTCCATGGTATCATGCTGAGCCTTGGGACTCAATAATCTCTCAATATCAGCGGACTTCACCTCTCTGTTAAAGATGCCCAGATGTTGGGTCAGTCTGTTCTGGGTTATGACGACGGATTTGGCAAAGCGGCTCCCTTTGATGGGGGTTGATTTAGCACAGTTGCTAAGCTGGGAGCTCCAGAAAGGAGGCAGCATCTTCTTCAGGCCCCTGCGGTTGGGTCTCTGTTCTGGAATTTTGCCCGTCACCTTCCTGCCAAATTTGATGTAGTCGCGTTCCCGTCGCGTCCGACGGCGTTTGACCCTGGCAGATTTTTGTTCAGCGTTTTCTTCGGACAGGGGTACCTTCAGCTGACAGGGTGAAGGGAAACCAGACGGTGCGTGCCTTTCTCCCTTGTCGCGAAGGTTCATGCTGGAAGTAGCTCCTAGATGGAAGCAAAGGAAGAATAAACACGGATAGTTTCTACAACCACTAGTTCTCGTTTTTCCCCCTTGAGGGAAGTTCACCAGATTTATTTTTAGCCTGTCTTTGTTTTTATAAAAACTGTAACTCAAGGCAGGAAACGTACCTAATACTCCTTCCTCCTCTTATTTTCCCCTCAACACCAGGGGCCTCTGGAGGCTTAGGCTGGTAAGACAGTCTGTTATTAACACAGCTGCTTGCAATTACTGCAGGTTCAAGTCCCACCAGGCCCAAGGTTGACTCAGCCTTCCATCCTTTATAAGGTAGGTAAAATGAGGACCCAGATTGTTGGGGGCAATAAGTTGACTTTGTATATAATATACAAATGGATGAAGACTATTGCTTGACATAGTGTAAGCCGCCCTGAGTCTTCGGAGAAGGGCGGGATATAAATGCAAATAAAACAACAACAACAACAATCCTGTGAGGTGGGTTGGGCTGAGAGAAAGTGACTGGCCCAAGGCATTTCATGCCTAAGGCAGGACTAGA
The DNA here is from genome assembly GCF_028640845.1 of Ahaetulla prasina. Classification (NCBI taxonomy): domain Eukaryota; kingdom Metazoa; phylum Chordata; class Lepidosauria; order Squamata; family Colubridae; genus Ahaetulla; species Ahaetulla prasina. The sequence continues at coordinate 29,033,444 of NC_080548.1, read as the reverse complement.
ATTCACCATCTCCTGATGATTGGTACAAAGTTACCCAGCCAGCTTTTATGCCTATGCAGAACTAGAGCTCACCGTCTCCTGGTTTTTAGCAGTCCCTATATCAGGTGTGTTCAACCTGTGGCTTGTGAGCTGCATATAGCCCTGGACAGCTAGTAAAGCAGCCCCACAAGATATAATAAAAATATATAAAAAATAAAGGGTTGTTATTTTTATCTATTAACTATATTACATGCAGTCTTCAAAACATGACAATTGAGCCCAAAAATTCTGCTGCTAAGAGAGAAATTTGTTAAGTCAGTTTTGCCCCATTTTACAACTTTTCTTGTCCCATTTGTTAAATTAGTAACAGGGTTGTTAAATGAATCTAGCTTTCCCATTGACTTTACTAGCCAGAAGGTCGTAAAAGCGGATCACATGTCCTCGGGACACCTGCAACTGACATAAATATGAATAAGTTGTCAAGTATTCGAATGTAAATCGCATGACTATGGGGATGCTGCAATGGTCATAAGTATAAAAGAATGGTTATAAGTCCCCTTTTTCAACGCCATTGCAACTTTGAATGGTCACTAAATGAACTGCTGTAAGTCGAGGACTACCTGTATATATTTTATATGTGGCCCAGGATAATTCCACTTCTCTCAGTGCGGATCAGGCAAATCAAAAAGTTAGACACCCATGCCATATATCATTTTTCTTCTGTTCAATAATAGCCAACTGGATAAGTCCTTGCAGTTTTCTTGGCAAGGTTTATAAGATACAATTCTGGAAGACTGATTTCTACCAAAATAAATTAGCTAAACATTAAAAGTTCTGCTTTGCTAGTTTTTATTCATAAATCAAATCTGGCAGATTTAACGATGTGAAAATATCTCATCACCATGAAAACAATTTATGTATGCATAAATTTAACAATAACAGTTCCTTCAAAATGCAAAGCGCTCTTATTATTTCGTCAGTTTTTACAGTTACGCTGTAAGGTAAATCATTATTAGGACATAAAATAACAGGTATGAAAATTGGGCTGGAACCCAAGTATAAAAAGCAGCTTAAGGCAGCTGGTGTTTTTCAAGTTCAGAATACACACTCTTGACAATTTGTATCAAAAAGTCATTTTCAACCACCTCTGTAAAGGAGAATATTTGTAGCCCAGGGATGAAATGAAGGATTCTTGGTACTCTCTGCGCTTGGTTGTTTTTCTTGCAGATGTTAAGACTGGCACCGATGATGTTACCTAGTTTGGGTAATGAAATATCTGCAAGAAAACAACCAACCTCAGAGAGCTCCAAGGACCCCTTATATTTATTTATTTTTATTTATTTTGTCAAACACAACAATATATATAAGCATGAAATAACCACACAAAATGAATACAACCAAAGGGAACATTAGGACAGGAACCGTGGGCACACTGGTGTTCTTATGCACACCCCTTACAGACAGACCTCTTAGGAATGGGGTGAGGTCAACAGTAGACAAGTCTTAGGTTAAAGTAGACAAGTCTTAGGTTAAAGACTGGTTCAATATTTTAATCGGTGAAATATTTAACTTAGGTTAAATATTCTGCTGTGCAAGTGAAGCAGCCCCAAAAGGTTCTTAATAAAACAATAATTCTACTGAACCACTTTCAGGATTTTTAAACAAATTATAGAGGGGCTATACCAATTACACTGCAATTTTTAGAATTTTGTTTCTTTTGGCCAATTATTAATATCTCTCTCTAACAGTTTCCAGAAGAATAGCTCTATGCTACAAGACTCTTCCTAATATTTTTGCATCCCACCTCCTCTTCAACACCAGGCGCTACTACACAATTGCAAAACTGATTATATATTTCACTGCAAGTCAGCAGCATACCTGCAAAAAAACAAAAAAACACATAAAAAAAACCCCCTGGCTTTATGACGAGAGTATCTCCAGTCACAGAAAACTGCTCTTTTCTAGATTTTTTTTCCCCCTCCAGGGAAATAAATGATCAACTGTCTTGCCAGGGGCGGTTCATAAAACTGCTGGGATTTATTTTATTTTATTTTATTTAAAAACCTCATAAACTGCTCTGGGCAAGATGAAAAACTTCTGAAAAGAAAGCCGCGAATAAAGATGCGCGCCTGTGGACCTATTTCAAAGGTGAAAGAGGCAAAGGGAGACTATGGAGACTCTTATTCTAGAAGAGGACGCTCCCCACTTTCTTATCCCCTCCGTTTTGGACCCCCGCCTCGCCCCTTTCGGCTGCCCAAACAGGCCACGCCCTTCAGGGAAAGCAGGGAGGTCGGGACTCCGCCCCGTTTGTCTCGTGCTCGGACAGTTACTCTGGCCGGAGCGCGAGGCAAAGCCTTGCAATTTTTCCCGCGCCTTCCTCCTGCGCTGGATTTTAAAAAAAAGCCAGCTATGTGCCCGCCCGCCCTCCCTCCCAGCCCATTTGTCACGCCCCTGCCTAGCCTGGATTGGTCTGCAAGCGGGCGCCGGCCCAAGCTAATTGGCTACTTGTGTTTACAGCAGGGGTCTCCAACCTTGGCCACTGTTAAGACTTGTGGACTTCAACTCCCAGAATTCCTGGGAGCGAAGCTGGCTGAGGAACTCTGGGAGTTGAAGTCCACAAGTCTTCAAGCAAAGCTGGCTGAGGAACTCTTGGCTGAGGAATTCTGGGAGTTGAAAGCCACAAGCCTTCAAGCAAAGCTGGCTGAGGAATTCTGGGAGTTGAAGGCCACAAGTCTTAAAGTTGTCAAGCTTGGAGACCCCTGCTGTAGAGTTTTACAATACCCCCCCCCCCCCCAAAAAAAAAATAGGCTTTGGGGATTTGCCATGTAGTCTACTTCTACTTTGTGGACCCAAAGTAGAAGTAGACTACATGGCAAATTCCCAAAGTCTGTTTTTTTTGTCCAGCAAGCAAACAAATTAATGATAATGCACCAAAACAAATTCCTTGTGTATCCAATCACACTTGGCCAATAAAGTATTCTATTCTATTCTATTCTATTCTATTCTATTCTATTCTATTCTATGATTATGTGCTGTCAGGTCAATGTTAATATTAACTTATTTACAAAACCACGCACCAGTTTGTGGTAGGTTTGTTTTTTATTAAGGCCAAAAGATAGACAGTTCATCAGCCATGCTCTTGTCTCAGAACTTCTAACTGGTGTGCTGTTTGTTATCAATCCCCAGGCTTACTTGATCAATAGACAATGTGGTAAAAGAGGTGCAGCTTTTCTGTTTTCCGTCTGTAGTTGAATCTACAGTATTGCGGTATTGAGGACCCAGATTGTTGGGGGCAATAAACTGATTCTGTAAACCGCTTAGAGAGGGCTTTAAAAAACACTATGAAGCGGCATATAAGTGCTATTGCTATTTGCATTTTTTTTTTTTGAAAATCTTTTTAAAATACTCATCAGCCTCTCAAAGCTGCAAAGTTCAACTCCTTGGTCCTAGTTCATCTTAGTCTTAGATCAGGGGTCTCCGATCTTGGTCCCTTTAAGACTTGTGGAAGCTGGCTGAGGAGTTGAAATCCACAAGTCGTAAAGGGACCAAGGTTGAAGACCCCTGTCTTAGATTACATTGTTTTAATGCTCATAATTATATGCACAAAATGTTTCTAATATTTGTCCTATCTTAGTGGGACAAATTAGTTGTGAATCTGATTAGAAGAGTACTCTTTGCAGGTATTTTTAAAGTCTGCCTTTGTATATTCTGAACAACTCATTCTTAATTCTCCCTCTCTATGGTGCATCATCTCAGCAAGGTGACAGCACCAAGGTGACTGTCTGGACTCAGAAACTTAAATGGATTGAGGAGCCTGGTTAGCACAGCACTCAGATGGGAATCCCAAGGCAGTTGGTTCAACAGGGAAGGAAAAGGAAAAGGAAAAAGACAGTGGAAACCCACTTTTGTATTGCTGCCCAAAAAAATTGCAGGGGGTTGGTCCTGTCTGAGCTTGGTTGGTTTATGCAGAAGTTTCATTACACAAACTAGGTAACTTCATGAGTGCTGGTGATCAGTGCTAATACTGATGTTACCTAGTTTGGGTAATGAATCGTCTGCATAAATAACGAGAACCAGGGACCCCTTGTTTCAACCCTGAGCTACAAATATTCTCCTTTAACGGTAACATTGCAGTCCACTAGGGCTATCTGGTTATCCAGAGCTGAACTTGGTTTGAAGCAGCTTTTGCCTCTTATCAATATAGCAGCCAGGGATGAAATGCTCCCAGTTCGGACTGGATCACCCAATCCGGTAGCAATGGTGGCGGGTGGTTCGGAGAACTGGTAGCAAAAATCCCTTCCCCCCACCACATGCCCAACTGAGCCACACGATCATCAGAGGTTTTTTTTTACTTTTTAAAATCATTTTTTCTTCGGTCAAAAAAATGCTTTTAAAAGTTAAAAAAAAGCCTCTGATGATCAAGCAACTCAGCTGGGATCGTCAGAACCCTTTAAAAGCTTTTCAAAGGCTCCGCTGGCAATCCCAGCTGAGTTGCCTGATCACCAGAACTTTTTAAAAGCATTTAGAAAAAATGCTTTTAAAAGTAAAAAAAAAAAGTTGGCCCACCCAGTCACATTATCCCACCAGCACCAAGCCACGCCCACAGAATTGGTAGTAACAAATTTTACATTCCACCCCTGATTGCAGCATAGATAACTTGGTGTCTTTCAAATATTTTGAACTTCAGTTCCAATCAGCCCCATTATACCCAGCGGATGGCAAGAATGTTTAATGAATTTCGATACGTCTGAAAGTGATCAGGTTGCTTTTCTCTCCATTAGACTAATGAATTGCACAGGCTCACCAGATGCTTGCACTGTTGCATTAAAAATGTAGCAGCTGCATTTAAGCAACCCCCTAACCTTGATGAGTCTATGGGGGGATATCATGTTGGGCTAATCCAACCTGTTTAATTTATAATTCAATGTATTCTGCAAATCAGAACGTGAGTTAATTAAATAACCAAGTGAAAAATGATATAAAAACTGAGCCCTAATGAACAATAGGCTAAAAGATGTTTTGTTTTGTTTTTTGTAATGGAACAGCTTATGAAAACACAATTACCTGAACAATGAATGATCCTATATATATTGTATTCATTCTAGGACACATATTACCTTTTCCTATGCAGAAGAAAGATAAGCAGAAATACATAATCATCTAAGTTATCAGACTGTGAAAATAATAGGCTCTTGTATTGCAATATTCTGCACCATTACTGCACAATTATGCTTGGAGTGGAAAGAAGAAATTTTGATAAAGCATCATTTTTAACTCGCTCAGTTGGTTCATGTGCTTCTCCTATTGTCATATTTAAATTCAGGATTCTGGAAATAAAACTGATGTCCTATTTATTGGTTGCTTTTAGCAACAATTTTCTTAAAGTGGAAATAATACATTTTGTGATTTTAGACATTTAAAGAATAACAGTAAAAAGTTATGCTTATAATTTGAATATGGAAGGCTATGGCTACTATATTTCCAGAATAGCTTAAATGTGTTTTTTTAATTGCATGCTTGTTATCGCTAATACAACTTACTGGTACTAATAAAATTTCAACAACCTTGTCATGTGATCTTTTATCACTATTTCAGTATTAATATTTGAAAGTTTGTTTACATGGAATTATGGGTACCATTATTATCTTTCAGGTAATAAAAGAGATCCAAGATTCACTATAGGATGATTAATATTTTATTCGATAATCCAAAAAGAATTATAATGCTGAAATTAATTTTCATAGCCATTATTATCACTATATATCCCTTTAGCTCCTCTCTTTCTTACCTGTATATTTGAACCTTCGTCCAATATTGCCTTACATGATCACATCATAGTTATTAGCTTAATGATGGATACAAAAGATATCCTAATCTATTGTTCGACTTTAGGATGATTTGCAGGAGATAGGGCAAAATTTCTGAGTTCCAGTTTTTTAAAATTTACAACAAAAATATTTTTTTTCTAAATTAAATGAACAGAATGAAAAAAGCTTGGGATATTGTAGTTCATTTTTATCCAGAAAGGCTATTAGTTCCATCCCATTAGTTCCATTCATTTACATACTGAAAAAGTAGTCCTCAAATTACAACAGTTCATTTAGTGACTGTTTGAAATTACAACAGTGTTGACAAAAGTGACATGACCTTTTTTTCACATTTATGACCATTGCAGCATCCCTGTTGTGTCTTGCCCGCCCTCAGAGCAGCCGGGGCCTTCTTATCTGCTCCCGAACACGGAGGAATGTATGCCTCCCGGCCCCAGTCCTGGCTCCATGCCCAGACAAACTGCAGAAGAAGGAGCACCTCCCGGCCCCAGTCCTGGCTCCATGCCCAGACAAACTGCAGAAGAAGGAGCACCTCCCTGCCCCAGCCCTGACTCCATGCCCAGGCAAACGGAGCAGCTAGACCCCTCCCCCTCCTCCACAGCAGGTGAGCCTGAGGAGGGTTTATTACCAACAGCTGATTGGAGTGACCCTCGCATCAGAAGATTGGATAGGCGGAGGCAACAGAAGGAAGGGAGGGGCAGGCCTTAATGAGTGCTGAGTCATGGAGCCACACCCCATGGCCTATATAAAGGATCTGCTTTCTGGCAGTCTCTGAGTCAGGCAAAGTCGAACTTATCTTGCTGAAGTCACTTACTGGTCTCCTGCCTGCTCTGAGGACTTTGCTAGGACTTTGGGCAGAGCTGCAGAGGCAAGCCTGATAGTAAAGTCAGTGGGGAAGCCCGATTCGCTCAACAACTGGGCTCTAATTTGACAATGGTAATGATTCACATAACAGTGGCAAGAAAGATTGTAAAATGGGGCAAAACCAGGGGTGAAATGTTCCCGGTTAGGTCCGGTTCACCTGAACCGGTAGTAAAAAATGTAAAAAAAAAATTCCGACAATCAGGTGAGTGACATGCAATCGTTGGAACTTTTTTTTTTACTTTTTAAGCATTTTTTAAAAAAATTAAATTTTAAATATTTAAAAATTTAAAAAATGCTTTAAAAAGTAAAAAAAAAGTTCTGAGGATCGCACGTCCCTCAGCTGATCGTCAGAACTTTTTTAAAAAACATTTTAGGCATTTTTTAATAAAGCATTTAGTAAAAATGCTTTAAAAAAGTAAACAAAAAAGCTCCGAGCTAATGTGGCGCGCGATTGTCAGAGCCTTTTTTTTTTTACTTTTAAAAGCATTTTTTTACAACCTATTCGGACAAATAAGTTGTAAAAACATGCTTTTAAAAGTAAAAAAAAAAGGCTCTGAAGCTCATGCGGCACAGCTGATCACACACACACCCTGCGTACTGTTCTACTTACCCCATGCCGCCGTTTGGTGTGCACTGCATGCATGTACCTCGCATTTGGTACATGGTGTGCAATGTGCATGCATGTGCAGTGTCCATTTGGTGCATGGCATGCATGCGCAGCCAGTGAACTGGTAGTAAACCGGTTCAGATTTCACCACTGAGCACAACATATTTAACAAATATCTCACTTAGCAACAGAAATTTTGTGGGCATTTTTGTGGTAAATTGTGGTCATAAGTCAATGTATACTTATAGTTTAACACATCTGGAAGACTATTAGTTTTATATTCTTTTTTTACAGGAATTTAAGCAATAGTTAATGGCATTAATTAATACACAATTCTATCAAATAAGCTGTACCCTGATTGGCTGTTAATCTGAGATTGCTGGGTAAATGCTTTCTCACTGTTCATTTTTCCATAATGCTAAAAGGTAGTTTTTAAAAAACACATTAGAAAGGAAGTTAATTTATTTGGAAATCAAAGAGCCATCAGCTGTGCAATGGAATGAACTGATAGCTGTCAAGGTCAACCATTCTGGCATACCAGATAGATGGGGGCCGTATGAAGAAGGGCCCCACATGGGGAGATGTGGATTGGACACTCAACTTGAATCCTTGGGGGGAGGGATTTGGGATTGCTTTCAATATCTAATTTTTGCGCCTATTGCTTCAGACCTACAAAAATCTACAATTATTTGTACTCTCCACCTGAATGCTCAACTTGATGCTACAGTGACACCACATGGTTGTCTTGCATTAGGGTAAATCTGTTGCAATTTCAGTTCAAAAAAAGGTCCAGCAAAGCTGGCTGAGGAACTCTGGGAGTTGACGTGCACAAAGTCTTAAAAGAGCCAAGTTTGCAGACCCCTGCACTAGGTCAACATGCAATGAGTGGCTAAAAACACATAAAAATGCAGCTCGCCTGTCTGGAACCCACACCTTATTTCAGACATTAATACAATTGAGCGTGTCCAGAAATATTTTACAAGAAGAGTTCTCCACTCCTCTGATCACAACAAAATACCTTATGCCACCAGACTTGAAATCCTGGGTTTAGAAAATTTAGAACTCCGCTGCCTTAGGCATGACCTGAGTTTAACTCATAGAATCATCTGTTACAATGTCCTTCCTGTCGAAGACTACTTCAGCTTCAATCGCAACAATACACGAGCACACAATAGATTTAAACTTAATGTGAACCGCTTCAATCTTGATTGTAGAAAATATGACTTCAGTAACAGAGTTGTTAATGCCTGGAATGCACTACCTGACTCTGTGGTTTCTTCCCAAAATCCCCAAAGCTTTAACCAAAAACTGTCTACTATTGACCTCATTCCTAAGAGGTCTGGAAGGGCTGTGCAGCGTGCCTACCCGTTCCTGTCCTAATGTCCCCTTTGATTGTATCCAATTCGTATGGTTATTTCATGCTTATACTTATATATACTGTTGTGTTTGACAAAATAAAGAAATAAATAAATCCTGGAAGCTGCTTCTGCATAGATGAGCAGGATGACCCTTTTTGCCCAGATTGGGGAGGGAATGGGTATTTGGCAATATCCTTCCCCCTGGAGTGGGGTGGAAATGGAGATTTTGCAATATTCATCCCCCTGGAATGGGGAGGGAATGGAGATTTTGCAATATCCTCACCCCTGGAGTGGGGAGGGAATGGGGAGTTTGCAATATCCTTCCCCCTGGAGTGGGGTGGGAATGGAGATTTTGTAGTATTCATCCCCCTGGAGTGGGGAGGGAATGGGGATTTTGCAATATCTTTCCCCCTGGAGTGAGGAGGGAATGGGGATTTTGCAGTATTCATCCCCATGGAGTGGGGTGGGAATGGGGATTTTGCAATATCCTTTCCCCTGGAGTGGGGAGGGAATGGGGATTTTGCAGTATCCTTCCCCTGCCACGCCCACCAAGCCACGCCAACAGAACCGGTAGTAAAAAAAAAAAATTGAATTTCACCACTGTCACAGGATAAATATTAATACTGATGGTCTAAGAGCTTTCTTACCCAAGAGGCCATTTCATGATGCACCTAGCCATAGTTAACCATGGTTTACCTAACCCAACCCAATCTTCTGTGCTTTTGTGACCCAATAAACTAGCCACACAAATTGAATTCTTGCAACACACTAGGCTAACATGCAATGAGTGGCTAAAAACACCATCCTGGAAGCTGCTTCTGCATAGATGAGCAATTTTTGCCATCCCCAGTCACCATGGCTGGTGGCTCCCCTGGCTGAGTTACAAATGTTGAAATCCACTCCTTTTGCAATGCAGCAATTGAAGGATCCCTGATCCCTTGCAAATCATGCTGTGTTGACTCAATAGACAGCTTGGCTGAATTTAACAGACATTAAACCCAAACCAGAGTGATCCTTCAACCCGTCACCCTGACAGGAAAAACAAAGATACCTTGGATTTCTTAAAAAAAAACAAAAAAAACCTTCCTTTGTAAACAGCTCACATTGCATGTCTGGATTCTAGTTTTTGGACTGGATTGTGGTATTGTTGTATGTGTACCTGTTACACAGACACACATTTTGAAAACCCACAGCCCTCATCCCCAAAGTAATGCCTTCCAGTGTTCAGAACTTCATTCTCCCATCTTCCCCCAGTATGGGTGATGATGAGAATAGAAATCCTTTATTTTATTTTATTTATTTGTCAAGCATGTATTAGATCAGGGGTCTCCAACTTTGTCAACTTTAAGACTTGTGGACTTCAACTCCCAGAATCCTTCAGCCAGCAAAGCTGGCTGAGGAATTCTGGGAGTTGAAGTCCACAAGTCTTAAAGTGGCCAAGGTTGGAGACCCCTGATCTAATACATGCTTGACAAATAAATAAATAAAATAAAGACCCCTGTATTAGATAACAGATATAAGTTTAACAGATATATTAGGAAGGCAAGATATTGTGATTTATAGACATCAGTCACGGATTTCCGTTGACTGGAAAATATATACTCTATCTCTCGTTACAGTTCCGTTCCCTCAGCGGGAAAAATCCCGCTTTCCTCTCATTCTTTCGGCTCTGAGGCGAACGCCGTTATTCTCTCCCCCCAAGCAGCCAAACGTGAGAGATTCGGGGCTTTTTTTCCCCGCGCTTTTCATTGATTGGCCATAACCTGTCCGCGCTTCGCGCTGATTGGCTCCGCGTCGTTTTGGCGGGCTTCTCTTGGAAGGCGGGAAAATTGCTGGGAAGGGTCTCTCTCTTTCTCCCTCACTCCGTGTGAGGAAAGGAGGGTGAAAGGAGCAATTGACTCCTAGGCAACCCATCACTGAAGCGGGGGAAGGAAATCTAATATTCAATGGGGGGAAAGCACTCAACAACACAAAACCCGATGATTTGATCCCATATAGATGATTCAGCTGGGGTGAAATTGGAGGAAAGATGCCAAGGGGGACAGAATCTCAGAGGGAGTCGGGGGGATTGCTAATTGGGGCAGAAGCCCAGGAAACAGGGCAGGAGATGCCACCTGAGGTTGAGGGAATAGAGGAGATAAACCCCGCTAGGATGGAAGCTGAGGGGCTGAGGCAAATGGAGGCTGAATCCCAGGGACAGAGCAAAGATACTTCAAGTGGGGCAAGGGACCAAGGGCTGAGGGGAGAAATATCAGATAAAAATGATCTTGCAGGAGAAAAAGCCGTTGAAAGCGAAGGATCTGTTCCTATAGAGAACTTGGAGACCGATCCAAAGATTTGGGCAGGAGAATCCTTAATAGAAGAAACTAGCGGGTCTTGTGATGTTTCAATAAATATTGAGGCCGGTGGGATAAAGAAAGGTACCAAGAAAAAGAGTTCTGGAGACAGGAGCAAAAAGCAGATTAATAAGAAAAGTGGACAAAAGTCCAAGGTGAGGGAATAATAAGTAATTGGTTCCAAAACTCCAGAGAAACAGACTGACATGCTCATTTGATAGGACTTATTGCTTTTCAAGAGGTCAACTTTTTTTTTCAAGATAGGAAATAATATTTTATATTTAAAAATTACACGGAATGTGATAGAGTTAGAATGCTGTGTCATGCACAGTTATGTGGGAGTAGATATAGTACATTGTAGGAAAAGATCTGTGTGAGTTTATGGTGACCAAATCAGGAATCTGGCAGCAGTTTTTCAGAAAATTTTTTATTAAAAGACAAGTTTAGTTTACCTGAACTGAGATTTGAATCTAGGGAAACTTCTGTAAGGAGGGTTCCTAGCTTTGCAACAAAGAAACAGAAATTTCTGTGTTGAAGTTTTATTTATTTATATCATTTAGGGGATAAGCACACATGTATTTTATAGGTGTATAATTTCTATATATCAGTGGCTGTTTTGTTTTCCTGTCTGGTTTGGACTTGTAATTAACAAAAAGAGCAACATTTTTACTAGGGAGCTTCATAGTATCAAATGTAAGGATACTTTTAGTTACATTATCAAGCCCTGCAATTACCTTTTCTACTAAAAATGGTCAGTTAAGGCAATTAAGTCCAATCAAATATGAATTCAGATAACTTAATCTGAAGTTTTGATTCATGGATTCTCAACGAAAAACAAAATGCAGCTTTATAACAAACCCCACTGATCTTATTGGGATTTATTCTGAATTCAAAGAATTAGAGTAATAAGCAATGGTTATTACCTATTGCTAAGGCCATTTTTAATATTTTATCTTTGAGGGGGAAAAATGAATCCATTATGGTAATTGGGAATGTTGACCAATTAAAGTTTTTATTGATCTCAAATGTAATGAATTGATTCAGCAAACTATTTAATTATAACATTTCAACAAGCAATTATTTTTATATGCAGTATTAGTTATAATCTCCAGCTTTAATACTAATGCAGTATACATTCAATGTATTTATTGACTTTAAAACTCAAATCCCCAGTAAATATAAAGTACTACCATTTAAAATTATATACATTTTTATTGTATATTACTAGAAGGAAATTATTTTCAGATTGAGCACATTGGATGCAGACTGCTGAAAGAAATCCATGCTTACATGGATTTTTAATCAAATCTATTAATTTGTATACCTGATTATTATTACACTCCACCTTTATTATTTTTATAAGTAACTCAAGGCGATGAACACAAATAGTATTCCTTCTCCTATTTTCTGCACAACAACTCTGTGAGGTGAGTTGGGCTGAAAGGGAGTCACCTACCTGTATCCTACAGTCTTGTAAGGGCAATCCCCAATCTTTTGTGTCAGATCCGGTGATTAATAGCTCTGTGTTGTTAAATGTAAATTAAAATGTAGTCAAAATGGTGAAAAATTGTAACCCAACTTTTGGCATTTGTTTGTTTTAAGCAGGAAATGTAAACATATAATATACTCTTATTGTCCTCTCTTCTGTATTAGGTTGAAGATAGGTTTAAAGAGCTCTCTGTCTATTTTTCTAAAGAGCAGTGGGCTGAAATGGGAGAATGGGAGAAATTACGTTATAAGAACATGAAACATAATTACGACTTTATGATTCAATTAGGTGAGCAGAATTCTAATTATTGAATTGTTTACCCATGTTTTGAAACCATACAAAAGGAGAAACTTCAGAGGATTAATTTATGCATATGTTAAAATAAAATATTTATGGGGATATAAATAAAATATTTCAGTACTGGGTGCTGAAATATGGTTCTATCCTTAATTGTAGCCCTAACTTTAGCAAAGCCCTTCCATTTAATACATTAAAACTTAAAAGTTTCATCTGAATGAAAACATCCTAAACCTCAAACAAGCAAATAATATTAATAAGAGTTTAATAAGTGACCCATGAGTGAAGATAATGAAATTATCTATAGGAAGCAGAAACACAAATTCCTTCCAAGTTTGGATACAATGGATTTTCTTCAGTAAATCAGTGGATTGATCCACACTATACAGATATATAACACAATAGCCATGTTCAATCCTTGAGGTAATAGTGAAATATGCCAATATAAGATTTAATGTACAAAGGAATAGTCCTATGTTGCATAAAAGGTTAATCTAATCTTTTTGGGTTTGGGGTCTTGCTAGTTGTTAGTTTTAGTGCATTTTAAATAGGCAGATGTTGCCCAGAATGAGAAAAATTTCCTATTTTCAGTTAGCACTACAATTGTGATTATGCCTTATATTGGCCTCAGCCAAATAGAAAAACATTTAGGGAATCAGTAAAAAAAGTGCAGCATTAGACATTCTCTGATAAGTGATAATTAATATTTTTATTAGGTCTTCCTACTCCTAAACCAGCATTTATGTATTATGCACAGCAGCTCTTAATAACTGCAAATGAATCATCTGAATCAGATGAGGAATGGACACCAACACTTATTGGTAAGCTATCAAAATAATCTTGATACAATAAAAATATCTAAGTCTGCAGAATATTGAAATGTAATAGAATACAACTCTTGCTTCAGAATGAATTAACCAATAATACAGAATTTGCAATCCAAATGTAAATGATCACAAAAATGGATAAAAATTTAAGTGCTATGCATGCTATTAATCTTAAAGCAGACTTTAAGGTTGTTAATAACTGCTTAGAGAAAAATGAAATAAACTTTTGTTCTTTATATAAGAATATAATACCTTTAGTGATCCTTTAAAGTTTTGATAACATTTAACTAGTGTAGTTTAAAAGGTTGTATTCCATATACAATAAGTGGGAAAATTGTCATTGTAGTAGTATCTGTGTAGCAAAATAACAGGTTTTATGTTATTCTGTTACAGCTGCTCAAAATGATACAAATTCATCAAATCAGCACTGTATTGTGAAAGATATGAATCACATGTAGCATGAGAGTGGCAGGAGGCAACATTTCAGATAATATTAACTCATATAGTACCTCAGTCATCCTGTGTAAAGATAATTAAGTGACAGTGCTGTGAATGATGCTGACTAGGAAACATGATAACTGTAAGATACTTAAGGTTCTGTACAATTGCAGTGGAAGATAAGATTGACTGCAAAACTTCAGATAAAAACTAAAAAGGAACAAATCTTTACCAAAGTTTGATACCTTAAATTGTATCTGGAGGTATCAGAGGCAAACAATGGCGCACAACTTTGCTATGCTGTTCAAAATACCCAACCTTTGATTTCATAGAAGATGAGAAGCATAGAATATAATTTTGTGATATAATATAATCAATATTTCCCAAATATCTCTGTAAAGTCAAAAACAAAAAAATATGGTTCACTAGTTGCATTTCATTAATCTCACAAGGCTGGCATTACCCAAGATCAAAGCTGTCATTAGTGAAATCAATATATAATTGATTGGAAACCAAGATATCATATTCCTTTGGAATTCATTGTTCAGTGTTTTAAAAAAGTATTTTAAAGCATTTTAAAAATCAAACATAATACAGTTAATCCTCTACTTACAACAATTTGTTTAGTAACTGTTCAAAGTTACAATGGCGCTGAAAAAAATGACTTATCATTGTTTTTTCACACTTAGATCTTTGCAGCATCCCCATGGTCACATTATTAAAGTTCAGATGCTTGGCAATTTTCTCATATTTATGATGTCTGCAGAGTCATGTGATCACCTTCTGAGACCTGACAAGCAAAATTAATGGGGAAACCAGATTCACTTAAACATGTTACTAACTTAACAACTGCAATGATTCACTCAACTGTGGCAAGAAATGTCATAAAATGGGGCAAAAGCTTAGCAAGATAAATTTTTGGGCTCAATTGCAGTCATAAGTTGATGGCTAAGTCCGGAAGGACAACTGTAGAACTATAGTACAGTATCATTTTTCATCCAGATACAGATTTAAATTTATCTTTTAAAATTTGTTACATTGAATTAATTTTTCTTAGCTACTGTGAGGATAATTTTTAGCTACAGATTGCTAAAGAAATCTTTTTCCTAGCATAGAACTACCTTTGAGATGCTTCTGGAAGCTATAAGAGTAGAATACAGAAATTTAGATTGAATTATTGCCAGCTGCCCATGCTCTGTACAGGAACATATAGGAACAATAGGCAAAAATCTTTGCCACATAGAATTTAAACTTTGCCTTTAAGACCAGAGGTCCCAACCTTTTGGACCTCGGGGACCACTAAATTCATAATTTTAAATCCCACAACCACTAATATGATTTACCTAATGACTGGCTGGGTGGCCGTGGCTAGGTGGTCATGTGATGGTGGGTGTGGCCAACTCGATGTCACTCACATCAAGGGGCACCTCGCCAGCCTCTACTCACCCCTCCCCTGCCAACCACTCCTCGCCTCCCTGCCTGGGCTCCTTAGGGCCCTAACAGGAAGCAGTTGTTGGAACTAAGCATCCACCACAAGAAAGAGTTGGCAAAATAACTGGCACAGTTCAAATTGGATCTGACCGAGAAGGAGGCTCAGCAGAACTCAGGACTATGAGCATAGGCTTTCCAAGCAGAGGGAAGACCTGCGGGAGTACAAGGCCAGGTACCGGCATCTGGAGGCTCAGCGGACTGAGATGGTCAGCCAATTCCAGGCCATGATGCAGTCCCACTGGAACAAGGTCCTCTGGCTCCTTGCCACCAGCAGCACTTTCCTCCAGCTTTCATCCAAAACCCTGCACCAGGAGGCTGAAGCAGACCCCAAGCTGGAATTTCTTCCTCCCCCCTCCAAACGGCACAAAAAGACCCCAAAGGGGGACACTCTCTGCAGCAACACAAACGTTCATTGCACGTATCCGGCCCAGAGGCTATAGTTTGAGGAGCCCTGATTTAGTGCAATATAAAAAAATGCAAATAATTTTTCTGCAGACCACCAAAATTTTCTCGCAGACCACCAGTTGGTGACCACTGTTTAAGACTGAAGGAATGTGGTAATAGGGCTGTGCAGCACTTCAGATTCAAAGGAAAATCGGTAGTTCTCAGCATGTTTGGGCATGCATGTATGCATATTGGCAAATTCTTAATGCAACTATTTATGTTCCTGAAATCATATTGCAGCAGCAGAATGCCGTTTTAAAACTATTCTTGCTATAAAGACTTTTTTGTAAAGTTAATGTGGATGTACAAATATATTCCTATTTATGTCCATGTACAAATACGTTCATATTTGTTTTTGATGCAGAATATAATGTAAGGCCTATTAATTAATTTAGCATATTTATATGCAACAATAGACTGATCTTAATTGTAAGATACATTGCATTTATTGTGTGATTAATTGCGTCTGTTTTAGTTCCTGCAAAATAGAATTCTCAGTAAAAATTGTTTTGGGACCTGAAAAGGTATCTTAATCCATTTCTTCCAACGGACTTCCAACGAAAATGCAGTAGCTACACTTGAAAATCTCATTAATAAACCAGATACTTTGATGCAGATTTTTGTCAATGTAAACATTCAGGTATTCTGTACAAATATAATAATGTCATTTCTTGTTGTCCTCTAGATGTTGTAGGAAGTTAGCACTCACTCCTCTCCTAGAAGAATGAAATATTTTAGGAAATATTAAAAAGGCAGAATATTATATTTCCCTGGATGAGAAATGGAGAAACATGTTTTACGGACAAAGCAGCTCCCTGCAGCTTCCTGCCTCCCCCCACCTTTATCAATGGGCCAGAGGCAGAAACTTATTCTCCCAACCTTTGTCAATGGACCATCATCTGCAACACAATAGGACCCATCTAGCAACACAAATTAACCACATGGCACCTGGGGAGATTACATCAGCCAGCAAGGCTAGCTAAGACCCCCTTACCCCACCCCCTGGGGTCTGACAACCAATAAGGATACTCCTCCTGCGCCCCAGGAAGTTCAAAGCTCAGAGAAAGCATAAAACCAAGGCACGCTCAGTATCTCGTCCCTTTTTCTGTTCAGGAACTCAAACCATGTGAACCTGACCACCATTAAACCATCTTTCCAAGCAGTCTCCATGTTTCCAGTGTCTTTTCCCCCACTTGGAACTGAACTCATATGGACATTTCTTCCAACACCTTGTAGTATGATGGGATCATCCCAAACTTTTTAGCAAATTTTCTACCCTCACAGTTTGTTAAACAATCCTGAATCCAAATAATAAAATACGATTATAATGTATAATTCTTCAACCTCTTACTTGGCATGATATAAATACTTGGAAAAACAATGATTTAATTTGCATTCTTGTACTTGAGGTATTGTTACTTTCCATGGAAATATAGATTACAATATCAGATTTTATATGCTGTACTTTATTTTTCAGATTTCCAAACAAAATCTGTGCCTGAAAAGAAAAAGGAAAGGAAAAAAGAACAGAACAAGGAAATTAGCACTTACAGATTACGGAAGAGAGAAAGAAAAGCATACATGGAAATAAATGAACCAAATGATGATGACTACTTGTGTGAGAGGCACTTTTTTAATGATTTTTTTTTCCTTTCTCCTAAGCAAACTTTATATATGTTTATAGAATTAATAATTTTTCAGTGTTTTTCAAATAATTTACTAAACTTTAAAACTATTGTATTAAATAAGCAGGATGTTATGTTTATATATATACTGTATACATATTTAGAATTTCTCAAAGTGTGTGTGTGTGTGTGTGTGTGTCTGAGTGTGTTCTCAAAGTTTGTCAGAATTGGCTAAGAAAAGAATTATAGATTCTCAATCAGTAGTTTTATTATTAAAAAAAAATTGTGTGTGACTCAAACAGGTCCCTAACCCCCTGTTGGGAACTGGGCTGCACAAGTGGTGATTGAGTGTGCGCGCATACGTAGCTACATATGCATATGTCTATGCAGCGTGTGCGCGAAACCACCCGTTCTCCCCTCTGCCACCAGTCGGCAGAGCTGTAAAGGTTGGGGATTGCTGACAAAGAGATTTTTGGATTTCAAACCTTAATGTAAAAATAAAATGCTCTTACCTGACAAAGTTCTAATAATGTCATCATGGTTTATGTTTTGCCGTGAAGATGTCAAACCATGTATGCTGGTTCCTTCCTTTGATCCTAATGGCTTACCAGTACAGGGTTTGTTTGTTTTTTAAGTTTTTTTGGGGGTTCTTACATTATCTACTAAGCAGAGAGGAGGAAAACATGGCAAATAAATAACGACTTTTGACAAGTTTTTACAGGGACAAATCAACATACATGACCACATAAAACAGTGTTAAATGTATCATCTGTCCTCTTTGTTTCCACTTGGGTGCAGGATAGTTCTGTTAAGCTTTTGAAAGCTTTTTGCTTTTTATTGGCAAACATGCTTTCACAATATGCAGCATTTCCACATGTATAAATTTCCTACATGCAGGAGGAAATTGAATTTTGCCAGGATTCATTCTTTAGCTTCCCAGTCTAGTCTACAGCTTTAGGATTTTCTGGTAATTTCACTTTCAAGCATTAAATAGTCCCAACCTTGCTTAGTTTCCAAGCAGACAAGACTAGCCAGCTGCTGTCACCTCTTGAGCCTTGAACCTCAACTCATCTGCTATTATGTTGTTTACATAATTGGTAGGCATAAAAATGGATAGGATAAAAATCATAAATGGCTCCTGAGATCTTCACTGAGATGCAAACATTTCAAGTCACATTCATAATATTTATTGCCTATAGAAAACTAAGAAAACTGAATTTATTTTATTTTATTTTTATTTTATTTATTTGATTTTTATACCGCCCTTCTCCCGAAGGACTCAGGGCGGTGTACAGGCAAATAAAAACAGACAAGACAATATTATATAAAATGCAAAATTAAAAAACTTATTATAATTTGCCTAAAAATTTAAAATATATAGAAAACTAAAACCCCATTTAAAATTAATAAAAACTATAAAATCCATAAAATTTAAGCCAGCCCCGCGCGAATAAAAAGATGTGTCTTCAGTTCGCGGCGAAAGGTCCGAAGGTCAGGTATTTGGCGTAAACCGGGGGGAAGTTCGTTCCAGAGTGTGGGAGCCCCCACAGAGAAGGACCTTCCCCTGGGGGCCGCCAGCCGACATTGCTTGGCGGACGGCACCCTGAGAAGTCCCTCTCTGTGAGAGCGTGCGGGTCGGTGGGAGGCATATGGTAACAGCAGGCGGTCCCGTAAGTAACCAGGCCCTAAGCCATGGGCGCTTTAAAGGTCATAACCAAAACCTTAAAGTGCACCGAAAGCCACAGGTAGCCAGTGCAGTCTGCGCAGGATCGGTGTTACATGGGAGCTCGTGAGCTCCTCTATCACCAGCGCAGCTGCATTCTGGACTAACTGAAGCCTTGAGTGCACCTCAAGGGAGCCCCATGTGAGAGCATTACAATAATCCAGCGAGAGGTAGCAGTGCGTGAGTGACTGTGCACAAGGCATCCCGATCAAGGAAGGCGCAACTGCCGAACCAGGCGGACCTGGTGGAAGGCCCCCTGGAGCGGCCGTCAAATGATCTTCAAGCGACATCCGATCATCCAGGAGGACACCTAACTTGCGCACCCTATCCTTTGGGGCCAATAACTCGCCTCCAACAGTCAGCTGCAGCTGCAGCTGACTGAATCGGGTGCCGGCATCCACAGCCACTCCGTCTTGGAGGATTGAGCTTGAGCCTGTTTCTCCCCATCCAGACCCGTCGGCTTCCAAACACCGGGACAGCACTTCAACTTCATTGGGGTGACCTGGGGTGGAAGTACAGCTGAGTGTCATCAGCGTACTGATGGTATCTCACCCCAAAGCCACTGATGATCTCACCCAGCGGCTTCATGTAGATGTTGAACAGAAGGCGAGAGAATCGACCCCTGCGGCACCCCACAAGTGAGGCCCTCGCGGTCGACCTCTGCCCCCTGTCAACACCGTCTGCGACCGGTCGGAGAGATAGGAGAGAACCACCGATACGGTGCCTCCACTCCCAATCCCCCAGCCGGCGCAGCAGATACCATGGTCGATGGTATCAAAAGCCGCTGAGAGGTCTAATAGGACCAGGGCAGAGGAATAACCCTGTCCTGGCCCTCAGAGATCATCCACCAATGCGACCAAAGCTGTCTCCGTGCTGTATCCGGGTCGGAAGCGGACTGGAGCAGGTCTAGATGGCTTCATCCAGGTATTGGGGTAGCTGTCGGCATACAGCACTCTCTACAACCTTAACAAAGCGAAGGTTGGAGACTAACCGATAATTTCCCAAAATAGCCGGGTCCAAAGGGCTTCTTAAGGAGGGTCTCACCACCGCCTCTTTCAAGGCGGCAGGGAAAACCCCTTCCAACAAAGAAGCATTTATAATCCTCTGGAGCCAGCCTCGTGTCACCTCCTGAGTGGCCAGCACCAGCCAGGAAGGACACGGATCCAGTAAACATGTAGTGGCGTGGAGCCTCCCCAACAACCTGTCCACGTCCTCGGGAGCCACAGGGTCAAATTCATCCCAAACAGACTCAACAAGACGTGCCTCCTCTCCCTCGCTTGGATCATCCCAATTTCGGTCCAGACCATCCCGGAGCTGAGCGATTTTGTCGTATAGATAACCACTAAACTCCTCTGCACGCCCCTGCAAGGTCATCCCGCACCTCCTGATGAAGGAGGCGGGTCACCCGAAACAGGGCGGCCGGGCGGTTATCTGCCGACGCAATGAGGGTGAAGGTGTAGGAACGCCTCGCCTCCCTCATTGCCACTAGGTAGGTCCTAGAATAGGACCTAACTAGTGTCCGATCAGCTTCGGAACGACTGGACCTCCAAGTGCTCTCTAGGCGTCTTCTCCGGCGTTTCATCTCTCTCAGCCCCTCGGAGAACCAAGGGGCCGGACGAGATCTGCGCCGGGTCAGAGGCCGCAAAGGCACGACACGGTCCAAGGCCCCAGCCGCGGCCTGTTCCCAGGCCGCAACTAGTTCCTCAGTCGTGCCGTGGGCCAGATCCTCAGGGAATGGCCCAAGCTCCGTCAGGAACCTCTCAGGGTCCATCAGGCGCCTGGGACGGAACCAACGTGTAGGTTCCGTCTCCCTGCGATGGTGGGTGGCGGTTCGGAAGTCTAGGCGAAGGAGAAAATGATCGGACCATGACATTGGTTCTGTTACTAAATCGTCTAGTATCAGATCATTTAACCACTGACCAGAGATATAAATCAAATCCAGCGTGCCTCCCCCCATGTGCGTAGGGCCATCATGGAAGCCTGGAACTCCCGAGCTGCAGTCGATAATAAGCCAGCTGATGGCAAGTTGAAATCCCCCATTATTATTATTTTATTATTATTATTTATTTGATTTTTATACCGCCCTTCTCCCGAAGGACTCAGGGCGGTGTACAGGCAAAATAAAACAATACAATATACAGATTAAAATACCATTTAAAAACTTATTAAATTGGCCAAGATTAAAAATTTAGGATAAAACCCATTTAAAATTAATAAAATTTCCATTAAAACTAATTTAAGCCAGCCCCGCTGGATAAAGAGATGTGTTTTAGTTCGCGAAATGTCCGAAGGTCAGGTATTTGACGAAACCCGGGGAAGCTCATTCCAGAGTGTGGGAGCACAGAGAAGGCCTTCCTGGGGCCGCCAGCCGGCATTGTTTGGCGGACGGCACCTGAGAAGTCCCTCTATGGGAGCGCACGGGTCGGTGGGAGGCGTGTGGTAGCAGCAGGCGGTCCCGTAAGTACCCAGGTCCTAAGCCATGGGCGCTTTAAAGGTCATAACCAACACCTTAAAGTGCACCGAAAGCCACAGGCAGCCAGTGCAGCCTGCGAGGATCGGTGTTACATGGGAGCCACGTAGCTCCTCTATCACCCGCGCAGCTGCATTCTGGACTAACTGAAGCCTCCGAGTGCACTTCAAGGGAGCCCATGTAGAGAGCATTACAGTAATCCAAGCGAGAGGTAACGAGCGATGAGTGACCGTGCATAAGGCATCCCGATCAAGGAAGGCGCAACTGCGAACCAGGCGAACCTGGTGGAAGGCCCTCCTGAGACGGCCTCAAATGATCTTCAAGCGACAGCCGATCATCCAGGAGGACACCCAAGTTGCGCACCCTATCCTTTGGGGCCAATAACTGCCTCCAACAGCCAGCCGCGGCTGCAGCTGACTGAATCGGGTGCCGGCATCCACAGCCACTCCGTCTTGGAGGATTAAGCTTGAGCCTGTTTCTCCCCATCCAGACCCGCACGGCTTCCAAACACCGGGACAGCACTTCAACAACTTCATTGGGGTGGTCCGGGTGGAAAAGTACAGCTGGGTGTCATCAGCGTACTGCTGGTATCTCACCCGAAACCACTGATGATCTCACCCAACGGTTTCATGTAGATGTTGAACAGAAGGCGAGAGAATCGACCCTGAGGACCCCACAAGTGAGGCCCTCGCGGTCGACCTCTGCCCCCTGTCAACACCGTCTGCGACGGTCGAGAGATAGGAGGAGAAATATATGTTACATTTGTTTGGCCCTATACACGACCAGTTTTTGTGAAATCTTTTTTACTATATTTCCATATTTTCTGATTTAACCAGATTTGACAACAATGCTATTAGATATGTTGATTCATCAACAGAATAAAAACTAAATATTATTTTTTGAGGCTACAAGTTTTAATATTTTCCATGTAGAAAATAAAACCTTTTTAATATTTTCCATGTAGAAAATAAAACCTAATCAGAAGAAATTCTTGTTCACAATAGGTTGACAGAGATATATAAATACATATACATATGTACATATATTTTTAATGTAGAATAATCTTCATAAGACTGCCTTGCAAATTCAAATTGTTCAGTCCAGTTTATCATATCATTTTGATGAGCTACAAATGTAGTTTGACATTTTGTGTAAAAACTTCCAAGAAAGAAGTTATGCCTTTTAAAAAATTAAAATTAAATTGTTAACGATCAGCAATTACCTTTATTAAATCCCATTTTTATACTGCATAGGTGATTGCAAATTATCTAATTGTATAGTGGTAATAAACATTGATATAATAAGAATTGTGAACTCTTTAATGTGGAAGAAAAGATATAAACTCCAAAGTCTACTTTTTCATTGCTGGGCTATATAAAAGTAAGAAAGTATAAATCATAGCAGCTTCCTCATATAAACAGTCCTTTTTTGCCAATAATTTTGTTTTTTCTTTGCAAATAGTTCACAAGCAGAATTCATTCTTGGCGAAGAAGAAACAAATAGTTTGCCATCAGTGTCCCAGTTGTGAGACAGCATTTACTTGCAAAGATTATCTTACCCGCCATATGAAATGGAAGCACTCTGGATGTATAATACTTGCTGAAGAACCCAAAAAAATACTAACAGAAAAATCATTACCCAAAATAGCTGGGTCCAGGAGGCTTCTTAAGGAGGGTCTCACCACCGCCTCTTTCAAGGCGGCAGGAAAACCCCTTCCAACAAAAAAGCGTTGATAATCCTCTGGAGCCAGCCTCGTGTCACCTCCTGAGTGGCCAGTACCAGCCAGGAAGGGCACGGGTCCAGTAAACATGTCGTGCCGTGGAGCCTCCCCAACAACCTGTCCACGTCCTCGGGAGCCACAGAGTCAAACTCATCCCAAATGGGCTCAACAAGACGTGCCCCCTCTCCCTCGCTTGGATCATCCCAAATTCGGTCCAGACCGTCCCTCAGCTGAGCGATTTTATTGTATAGATAACCACTAAACTCCTCGGCTCGTCCTGCAAGGGTCATCCCGCACCTCCTGATGTAGGAAGGCGGGTCACCAAACAGGCGGCGGGCGGTTATCTGCCGGCGCAATGAGGGTGGGCGTGGGCGCCTCGCTTCCCTCATTGCCACTAGGTAGGTCCTAGAATAGGACCTAACTAGTGTCCGATCAGTTCGAGCGACTGGACCTCCAGGTGCTCTCCAGGCGTCTTCTCCGGCGTTTCATCTCCCTCAGCCCCTCGGAGAACCAAGGGGCGGTCGAGATCTCGCCGGGTCAGAGGCCGCAGGCGCGACACGGTCCAAGGCCCGGCGCGGCCTGTTCCCAGGCCACGACCAGTTCCTCAGTCGTGCCGTGGGCCAGTTCCTCAGGGAATGGCCCAAGCTCCGTCAGGAACCTCTCGGGGGCCATCAGGCGCCTGGGGCGGGACCACCGTAGGTTCCGTCTCCCTGGGGTGGTGAATGGCGGTTGAAGTCTAGGCGAAGGAGAAATGATCCGACCATGACATTGGTTCTGTTACTAAATCATCTAATACCAGATCATTTAACCACTGTCCAGAGATATAAAGCAGATCCAGTGTGCCTCCCCCCGTGTGCGTAGGGCCATCATTTACTCGAATCAGGTCCAAGGCCGTCATGGAAGCCAAGAACTCCCGAGCTGCCGTCGATGACAAGCCAGCTGATGGCAGGTTGAAATCCCCCATGACTATAAGTCTGGGGGTCTCAACCGCCACAGCAGCAAGTACCTCCAACAGCTCAGGCAGGGCTGTGGTCACGCAGCAAGGAGCCAGGTACGCGATCACCAAGCCCAACTGATTCCTATAGCTCCACCGCACATAGAGGGATTCACAACCGGCAATCTGAGGAATAGTGGTCTCCCTCGGCTCTAGATCCTCCTTGATAACAACCGCCACCCCCCCACCCCTGCCTTGGACCCTCGGCTGATGAAATGCTCGGAAACCTGGAGGGCACATCTCAACAAGGGGGACCCCCCCCTCTGGGCCCAACCAGGTTTAACTATAAGTCTGGGGGTCTCAACTGCCACAGTGGCAAATAACTCCAGCAGCTCGGGCAGGGCTGTGGTCACGCAGCAAGGAGCCAGGTACGTGATCAGCAAGCCCAACTGATTCCTATGGCCCCACCTCACATAGAGGGATTCACCGCCGGCAATCTGAGGAACAGTGGCCTCCCTCGGCTCTAGCAAAGGATAGTTTGTTAAACTCTCACTCCATATTCCCTTCTCTCTTTTCACTTTCTTAGTTTGTGAATATTGCCAGACTTTCTTTGTTGATGAGTGTTCTGTTCATGGTCCTCCACTTTTCATCAGAGACACAGCAGCTGAACTAGGACTGCCAAATAGAGCCACCCGCACTTTACCTTCAGGTTTTAGAATTGGTCTTTCAAGTATCCCCAGAGCTGGTTTTGGAGTCTGGAATGAAAAGGAAACATTGACGCCAGGAATTCATTTTGGACCATATGAAGGGACAAGGACAGAGGAAGAAGCATCAGCAAACAGTGGCTATTCCTGGCTGGTATGATCACACTACTTAGATTTTACAGCAATTTCATGTAATTTTTACTTTCAGTGACTAAGCAAGCCTAATTTGTGTTATGCTACCATGTGGCTTTATAGGTAGTTCTTGAGTGCAATTGAGTTTAGAAATGTGATTGCTAAGCAGTATGGTGATAAGACAAGATCTCAAAAGACTATTACTTAGTAACTATAATTCCAGCAGTCCTAGTTACCATCTTTAACTCAGAATTATGGGTCATGGGAATACTTACCCCAATCCAAGCCATACCATATACCTGATCAGCGAGAGCAAGATTGTGAAGGTCAGCCTGGGTGGTTAGAGCCCAGGGTGGCAGAGGGCCAAAAGGGCATAGATGGGAGAGAGAGATATGCGGGTGAGGAAAATTGAAGCACCCCTGAGGTCATAAGTATGGGAACTGCCAAGCATCTGAGTTTTTAAATCATGACTGTAGGGGTACTGCAACATCCATAACTTAGGGCCCAGGTTGTAAGTCCCTTTGTTTAGTGTTATCATAACTTATAGTGGTTGCTGAACAAATGGTTACAAGTCGAGGACTACCTGTACTTAATATTTTTCCTTTAAGTATGCTAGTCTGTAATAACATGAAACAGTATTTTCTCCATTGTGATGTGTGACTATGGCAACCTCTCTCTAGAGACGTTTTATTGGTTTATTGCTTTTGGTACTTTGCAATTTGTTTGAATTAAACAAGTTTTAATAATTTATAAGATATAAAGTAAGGAAATATGTTTTGATATTATTTTCTTATTAAGTAAAACATTTTCCCCATTTCCTAGAGATTAAGGTAAGGCATGTTATTATATTATTACTATATTACAGTGAAATTGTTATTCATAATTTATTATTTATTTATTTATTTATTTATTATTTAAATTTTTATACCGCCCTTCTCCCGAAGGACTCAGGGCGGTTCACAGCCAGATAAAAAATACACAATGATACAGTATAAATACAATTAAAATACAATTAAAAAACTTATTAAATTGGCCAAGATTAAAAAATTTAGGATAAAAACCCATTAAAAACCCATAAATTTAAAACTAACCCAGTCCAGCGCAGATGAATAAGTGAGTTTTAAGCTTGCGACGAAAGGTTCGGAGGTCCGGAACTAATTGGGTAAATTCCACATACATAGTTCATGTCTATTATATTTACAGATTACCAGAGAGCAGAATTGTTACATTTACGTTGATGGAAAGAATGAAACTAATTCCAACTGGATGAGGTAAAAATCTTTGATAAAATTAAAGAGATTTTTGTATTTTCAAATGGAGCTGTGTGTGCCCGTGGTCTCCCAGCATTTTCCCAGAACCATTCTGTCTACTTCCCTCCCTTGCAACTCTGCAAAGTTGGAAAGGTTGGAGACCGCTGACCTATACTACAAACAAGTCAACCTGCAAACTATCTAAGCTAAATTACTTGATTTTAATACCATGTAATACAGCTGTACTGTACTGTACTACATCAACTTTGTGAATATAAGGATGTTTCATTGATCTAAATGAATTTCCAGGTTTTAGTTTTATAACTCACAGTTGTATAATTTTGAATTGTAAGAAACAAAGAAAATATTTTGCAAGGCATTTGGTATAATTATAAATAGAGATATAAGTCAAAACTAGAACAGTGTATAGCTCTGAATATGCTACTATCTCACTGATATATTTTACTCTGCAAGGACAAAAATTAAAAATACAATTTTTGAAAAAGAGACTGATAGTAATGTTCTAGGGCTGTGACTTACTATAGCACAATTGTATGTATGTATGTATGCATGTATGTATTTGATTTATATACTACCTTTCATTTAGTATCCCAAGAAGACTTCATACAGGTAGTCCTCAACTGATGACCACAATCGAGTCCAAAATTTATGTTGCTAAGTGAAAAATTGATTGTGCTTTTGCCCCATTTTACAACTTTCCTTGCCATATTGGTTAAGTGAATCATTCCAATTGTTAAGTTAGTAACACAGTTGTTAACTGAAATCTGGCTTCCCCATTGACTTTGCTTGTCAGAAGATTGTAAAAGGTGATGACATGACTTTGGGATGCTGCAACCGTCATAAATGTGAACCAGTTGTCAAGCATCCAAATGTAAATCATATGACCATGAAGATGCTGCAGCGATCGTAAATGTGAAAAATTGTCATAAGTCACTTTTTTCAGTGCTGTTGTAACTTTGAATGGTCACTAAATGAACTGTTGTAACTCAAGGCCTACCTGTATTTTTCTCCACTACAATAATATTGTGAGGTAGGTTGGACTGAGAGAATGACTGGCCCAGATCTAACTAATTTTCTGGTTTCTTTGATAACGATTTTTCCTTTTAACATCAATCACTCTTTTAAAAATAGGTATGTTAACTGTGCCAGGAATGAGGAAGAACAAAATCTTGTTGCTTTCCAGTATCATGGAGAAATATACTACAGAACATGTAAAGAAATTCAACCTCATTCTGAGCTCTTGGTTTGGTATGGAGAAGAATATGGAAAGGAACTTGGCATCAAATGGCGATCTAAACGGAAATCGCTAAATGGTATAATGCTAGATGATTTGTTGCTTAAATTAATAATGATCGCTGTAGACCAGAGGACCCCAAACTTAGTATCTAAGGAAGTATATAATTTTTCCATGGGTCCTTTAGTGCTTAGTACTGTAATTTAAGACCGTAGACAAAAATATTGTAAAAAACAACAACAACCCAGCTTTACAAATGAAATTGCAGCTCTACACCATAAGATGCCTCGGAACAATTTCAGTGTCTGTTGACACAACTGATGTTTTGACATGGTGTTAGTGTGGCTTCCAGAATTTTGCCAGTTCTTATTTCATTTTTAAATAGCATTTTATCTGAAGGATGAGAGATAATTTTTACTTGTACTATTACTGCATAATAGCAACATGATTATACCTATTACATAAAAAATTGGCATTGGTTACATTCATATGAATATTGATACATGACTCATATTTTTCCTGCAGTAAGAGTTATTTTTAATAGATGATAGAATAAAAAATCTTTAGAAGTCCTGCCCTTGTTTTCCTCTCAAACACAAGTCTTGAAAGCCATTTTGATAATGATAGGAGGAGAAATATATGTTACATTTGTTTGGCCCTATACACGACCAGTTTTTGTGAAATCTTTTTTACTATATTTCCATTTTTCTGATTTAATCAGATTTGACAACAATGCTATTAGATATGTTGATTCATCAACAGAATAAAAACTAAATATTATTTTTTGAGGCTACAAGTTTTAATATTTTCCATGTAGAAAATAAAACCTTTTTAATATTTTCCATGTAGAAAATAAAACCTAATCAGAAGAAATTCTTGTTCACAATAGGTTGACAGAGATATATAAATACATATACATATGTACATATATTTTTAATGTAGAATAATATTCATAAGACTGCCTTGCAAATTCAAATTGTTCAATCCAGTTTATCATATCATTTTGATGAGCTACAAATGTAGTTTGACATTTTGTGTAAAACCTTCCAAGAAAGAAGTTATGCCTTTAAAAAAATTAAAATTAAATTGTTAACGATCAGCAATTACCTTTATTAAATCCCATTTTTATACTGCATAGGTGATTGCAAATTATCTAATTGTATACTGGTAATAAACATTGATATAATAAGAATTGTGAACTCTTTAATGTGGAAGAAAAGATATAAACTCCAAAGTCTACTTTTTCATTGCTGGGCTATATAAAAGTAAGAAAGTATAAATCATAGCAGCTTCCTCATATAAACAGTCCTTTTTTGCCAATAATTTTGTTTTTTCTTTGCAAATAGTTCACAAGCAGAATTCATTCTTGGCGAAGAAGAAACAAATAGTTTGCCATCAGTGTCCCAGTTGTGAGACAGCATTTACTTGCAAAGATTATCTTACCCGCCATATGAAATGGAAGCACTCTGGATGTATAATACTTGCTGAGGAACCCAAAAAAATACTAACAGAAAAATCATTACCCAAAATAAGAAGTTATGCTTCCTATCAAGTTATGGTGCAATATAGAATACTAAACAACATGAACAAAGGTAAAGATGATGAAATGCTTTTTTTGAAAGACAGGAATGAAGAAGCAGAGAATAAAAATCATAAAAACAATGGAGAAAAACATTTTCAGCTGGTTACTCACAATCAGATACATAGAGAAAAGCCATATTTATATAAAGAACGTATTAAAAAGGTTGATGGATCATTACTATGTCTGATCAGACAGAAAGGGAGGCATATATGGAAGAAGTTTTATTCATGCAGAAAATATAGGCTAGGTTTAAGCCAATCACCAGGACTGTCCACTTGGAAGCAAATGCATGTAAGAGAGGAGCCATACTCATGTAGAGAGAGTGGGAAAAGCTTTAGCCGATCAGCAACCCTGACCACTCACATGCGGACGCACACAGGAGAGAGGCCGTATTCATGTAGGGAGTGTGGGAAAAGCTTTAGCCGATCAGCAACCTTGACCACTCACATGCGGACGCACACAGGAGAGAGGCCGTATTCATGTAGGGAGTGTGGGAAAAGCTTTAGCCAGTCAGCAGACTTGACCAAACACATGCGGACGCACACAGGAGAGAGGCCGTATTCATGTAGGGAGTGTGGGAAAAGCTTTAGCCGCTCAGAACACTTGACCAAACACATGCGGACGCACACAGGAGAGAGGCCGTATTCATGTAAGGAGTGTGGGAAAAGCTTTAGCCGCTCAGAACACTTGGCCACTCACATGCGGACGCACACAGGAGAGAGGCCGTATTCATGTAGGGAGTGTGGGAAAAGCTTTAGCCGATCAGAAACCCTGACCACTCACATGCGGACGCACACAGGAGAGAGGCCGTATTCATGTAGGGAGTGTGGGAAAAGCTTTAGCCGCTCAGAACACTTGACCAAACACATGCGGACGCACACAGGAGAGAGGCCGTATTCATGTAAGGAGTGTGGGAAAAGCTTTAGCCGCTCAGAACACTTGGCCACTCACATGCGGACGCACACAGGAGAGAGGCCGTATTCATGTAGGGAGTGTGGGAAAAGCTTCACTGTCTCATCACACTTGGCCACTCACATGCGGATGCACACAGGAGAGAGGCCATATTCATGTAGGGAGTGTGGGAAAAGCTTCACTGTCTCATCACACTTGGCCACTCACATGCGGCCGCACACAGGAGAGAGGCCGTATTCAAGTAGGGAGTGCGGGAAAGGCTTTAGCCAATCAGCAGACTTGACCAAACACATGCGGCCGCACACAGGAGAGAGGCCGTATTCAAGTAGGGAGTGTGGGAAAAGCTTCAGTATGTCATCAGTAATGCTCCAAGTGGAGCCCAGTATTCATCAAGCTTAACAGACCAATTGTTTAATAGTATTGCTAAATATAGAAACCTAAATTATGAAGTATTTTTGATATGAGTAATTCATTTTCAGTAAACAAAATATTGAAGCCCTGGATTTTGAATAAAAAAATAAAATTTATAAAAAACATATTAAGAAAAGGAGAAATTTAAGATACGGTTGTATCTTAAAGGCCATCACTCTGCTAAACAAATAATTCCCTCAACACTGTCAGACTATTTACTGAATCTGCAGTAATTAATTTAATTTAATTAATTTAATTAATCGTTTCATAGTTCCCATCACCAATCTCTTTCCACTTATGACTGTATGACTATAACTTGTTGCTGGCAATCCTTATGATTTATATTGATATATTATCATCAATTGTGTTGTAAATGTTGTACCTTGATGAACGTATCTTTTCTTTTATGTACACTGAGAGCATATGCACCAAGACAAATTCCTTGTGTGTCCAATCACACTTGGCCAATAAAATTCTATTCTATTCTATTACCATAGGATTATAACAGGGGCTTGATTAAAACTGTCAAACGTTGAAGAGTTATCCCATGAAACTATTGGCGCCCACTAAAGCCAAAACCCATTGTCTTTGGGATTTATTCCACCACCACTTGTTTTTGCTACTATTTGCTGTGTGAAAAAAACAAGGTAAAGGTCTTCCTGTATTCACAAGTCTGCAGTATAAATAAAGCTATATTTTCCCTTAAAGAATGGGAAAGTATTAAAATGGCAAATAAACTGAGGATAAATTGCAGTTGTTGTCCTCATCATTCCATCTTTTTCTTTTAATTATTTTTCTTTTTGCAGATGTCATAAGAATTAATGTTCTACCAGGGAGAACTTGCTGACATCCTAGACTTCTTATATCTTATTTCTTCATATAAACATCACAAATATTGTAATCCATTTCTGTTTTTGCACAGGCATGAGAGATTTGTTTTATTAGGTTTATAGCTATATGCAGCTACTCCAAATATTGGATATGTGATGACATTTTTAGTGAGAATATACTATCCACAACAAGGCTTTTCTACAAATATGAGATAATTTTTAAATGTTCAATTTAAAATGGAGGAGAAAATGTTAATTTGAAATGAATGCAAATATGGTTTACAGATGTGCTTCTTTTTACTCAAAATGAGCGGTTGAAAGCAAGCATAAGGAATTAATGGATTGTAAATGTCACCATGGGTAATGTTTAACCATTGGTTATGTTTCAGAATCTCAGAGAGATGCTCCTTTTTAAAATAATGGCAATCAGGAATCAGAATTACAAAATGGCATATAATCCGAATATTTTCTTGTTTGGAAAATCAAAGGATAATTTTTGCTCTATTATTTCAATTATGATATTCTATTCAAGCCAATTTTTGACAACGCAGAGCTCACTTCTCTACTCAAGATTAAATTTATACAATTACTACTATCTAAGAATAGGAAAATACAGAATCACCATCACATATATACACATTTTAAAATAACCATTTTCAATAAACTAGAAAATGACAATCAGGCATTTTTAATTCATGGTTTCTCTGGTTTTTCTAGCTGTAAATCAATCATTTTGGCATTGCCTATGTCTTGGTAGGTAGCTTGTAAACCCCTGGAGATGTCCTCATACATTGAGCAATCATCCAGATTCAGTCCCTAAAAGGAAAAGACAAAGAGTTTGTTATTCCGAAAGTCATGTAGTGAGGAAATTAAGGCTAAAATCCTAAATGACTTTGGATTACTGAGCATGTATTGCAAATACAGTACATACAATAAAAATAACACCAAGTAAAAATTAATATCTTTCCAATTGGAAAAATGCCTTCCATTGATGAATATCAAGTTCCCTCTTGTGCCCCCCTTCCTCTCTAACACCATCATAACTGCACTATGTATTCTTGCACTATAGTTTGGAATACTGTAGATGATAGAATAGGTCTCCTAACTGCAATCTCTGTTTTCATTGTTAAATATCCCATTATTTCATCTCTCTTGCTTCTGCAATATGCCAATGAATCGTTCCATTGACTTACTTCATACAGATTCTCCTCTTCATGAGCTTTCTTCTTGGCCTGCAAGAGGCGCTCATTTTCCCATCTCTTCTGCAAACAAGATAAGAAGAGGCTAGGATTCACTAAAAAGTCAACTAATATTATGCTTTAAGTTCTATATGTAACTTCAGCTTTGGTGAAATTAGTATAAAAATGGTTTAGTACTGTACTTATGTATTGTACTACTATATACAAACATAGTCAATAGAAGATGCTTGAGCAAAGTAAGTGCCTTACTCCCATGATTTCTATCCAGTCTATTAGACGGGCATGCTCTGAATCCATTTAATCAGGGACTGTCATCTGCCAGTCCAGTTTGCAACCCCCCCCAATCTAGAAAAACATACTGCCCTAGATTAATCCTGAAACATACTGCTTATGTTTCAGAAAGCCTCAAAGACCAGGCTGTGCCCAGCCATGAGGGTCAGGAGAGCAATAGATCCCACATGTTTTGTATGGCTTCTGCAGTCCTATGAATTTTATACCCATAGACATATATTATTTTGGAACCTTTGTTAGCTTCCCAGAATAATAGGGAAATAGGAAGGTATATAAAACAATTTAAGTAAGTAAAATCAACCAGGAAAAATGATTACTGTGCAGATAATTAACCACAACAGATGTTTCAATAAGACTTGTCACATAAATTGACCTCTCAGATTATAATGAAGAGTTTGGATGCAGAGCTTCATGTTGGATCATAAACTAGAAGAATTTTTTAAAAACCCATTTCATTCAATATTTACTATAACAGACAGGATTTATGCTATTGTGGAGCTGTTCTAAGTATACGGAAGGTAGGTCCACTGATTTTCATATGGAAATGGGTATGTAACAACAAATTTGACAGTTAAAAGGTGATGGATTTAAGACAAAGGTTGCAGCTTGTTTATTTATGCTAACAGTTGGGGCCTAATTTTTCATTCTCCCCCCACCCCCCGATGAAAACCTGTTTGAGGCTCACATTTGATGCTTTGCATTAAAGGATGGGAAAAAATAGATATACGCAAAAGTGTAGGAATATTCTACTAAAAGCAGGCATCAACAGAATTTTATTTTGAGAATTCCTCCTAATGTATATACCTAACAACTTGCTTATGTGATAATCTGTGTCACAGGAATAGTTATTTAGATTACTGCCAATTGGATCTGATGTAATGCCCGTATAGTGAAAGAAATGTTGAAAAGAAATTCAAATATAGTTCCAAGAATAAGAATCTCCTAATGATACTTTTGAAACCATTTGATCTTTCCATTACTGTAAATTGTCTGCTAATGCCTCTGTGAGGAAGCAGAACATTCTTTAACATGGTGATCAAAAGCAGAACAAGATCTGGTGACTGGAAACTATGCACAAACAGATTCAGAATGGGTCACACTATAAATGCATGTATGGAAATGATACGTGAAGGGAAAAAACAGCTCACCTTGAAGAGCAGAAAAAGGCCAGGACCAATGGCACAGATAAGCAGAAGGAATCCCTCCACAGTGATAATCTTGTTTTTAATGGATTCACTCATATTCAAGAAGGAGACGGGGCGAGGTCCTAGAACACAGCCAGAAATAGACAATTGATTTGGAAACCTCATAACATTCCTAGTCTTCCTATTTACTATGCTGCCAACTCACCTTGCTGCAAATCACAGTTATATCTATTAATTCCCGGGGGTCCTTTTGTCAGATACCAATTTTTGCAAAACGGCAAACACATTGACAAAAAAAGACTGACAGGACAATTTTAAATCCCACAGTTGGATTTGCACAACTTTCTTACCTTCTCTAGCTTTAATCCTGGTTAATAGTGGGTGACTTATTTAGTGTAATTACTGGCCATTTAGTAGCTGCTGGGTTTATTTTATCATACAATCCCAGAATGTGGGTTAGTTCAGTAATTGGTTAAAGCACGTTAGTTAAACATAGCCAGTTTATGGATGTTATTTCCTTGGCACAGACTCCGTTTTATTGAGCAGAAGTTTATATGCATTGATGTATGTACAGTATTTAAATCTCATATATTTTCCAACCAACTAACCAACCCAACCAAGCAGCATTATCTAACTCAAATATCCATGGTACCAATTAGACTTATATTGGTCTTGTTGATGTGTTTTATGCACTTAAATGCATAAGTGCCTAGAAGAGCGTAGATGAACACACAATGTCCCGAGACCTTTGCTTGCTTAGTTTGAAGTTCTTTCTATGCCAAATCAGCTGTCTGAATTTCTCCTATGTAGACGTCTCTTCCCCCAACAGATTTTTTTTTTAAATTTCATTTTGTCACAGCAGTATACACAAACATCGACATAAAAAAACAACACATCATAAAAGAATATATATATATATAAGTAAAAGTATGCAACAGCTATGTTAATTTGATATAATGAAGGGAACAATAGGACAGGAACGGTAGGCACTTTTGTGCTCTTATGCACGCAGACACCTCCTGACCATTTCAAAACTTCAACTTAACTTGTGTGGGTTGGAGGTGCATCATATCACAGACAAACAACAATTTCAAAAAGGAAATGAAAGTTCCAATTCATAGCCTATTGTGATGGAGCATATTAAAAAAACGAAGAAGACTGAGATACTGTAATTGTGAGCCAGACAAAAGGACAAAACACTTATGCTGGGATCTAAATCTTGTGCAAGAGCATGCAAGAAAAAAGGAACCCTCAATATCTAGAACTCACCCCAATTCCCATTCTCTGAATTGATTACATTCCTGGACGTGGAGTTTGACCCATCAGGGTGGGTCAAACTCAAGGCCCGTGGGCTGGATCTGACCCGTGGGGTGCTTAGATCCGGCCTGCAGAGCCCGTCTGGAAATAGCAAAGGATTGGCCTGTGGTGCTAGCGAAAATGAGGCATGGGCATCCCCCATGTGGCCCCTTTTTCAGCCTGGACGGCCTCCTGCAGTACCCTGTTGACTAAAATGGGCCACATGGAGGATGCGTGTAGATCTCCGTGCCACATTTTGGCCAGCAGGTTGCTGCAGGAGGGTATTTAGGCCGAAAACAGGCTGCACAAGGATTTCCTGTGCTCCCGCCGCACCCCGTTTTGGCCAGCAGGGTGCTGCAGGAGGGCATCCATCCCATCTCTTCCCCCCCTGGCTGGCCCATGGAGGACAACTACAGTGCTGATCCAGCCCTCCAAGAAATCCAGTTTAACACCCCTGTTTTATATGACCATTAAGAGTCAACGCTGACTCAATCAATCTGTTGTGACTCGTCCTCCCTCCTCTCCTCAGCCTGGTCCCTCCCGTCTCCAACCGGGCCTTTTATCAGACTCCAAGTCTGATAATGAAGATGAACGGCCTGTCATGCCTCCAGCCCCCGGCCCTGGCCCCGTGCCCGGAGAGGATTCCAGGAGTGAAAGGACAAGCCCGATAAACCTCACTCATACAGCGTGTGTTCCTTTGGCTTAGCCTTCAGAGCAGGAAGCCAGCCAGGTGCTGGAATCACTCGGCCCTACTCCCTCTGACCCCTCCCTTTCCCAGAAGCTGACAGCAGATCCAGCTGAAGACAATTCAGATTAGGAGGACCCTTGCTTCCGGAGATCTGAGAGGCGACGGCAGCAGAAGGAGGGGTGGGGCAGGCCTGGATAAGTGCTGAGTCATGGAGCCACACCCCACAGCCTATATAAAGGACCTGCTTTTGGCATTCCAACCTTGAGTCAAGCAAAGTCTTATCTAGTTTGCTGATATTGGACTCTATCGCTGAAGTCACAACTTGGACTCCTGCCTGCCCTGATAAACCTCAAAGTAACTTGGCAAATGCAAAGGCTTCATTGCCAAATTTGTTACGGACTTCCTTGACTCGTCTGTCAGAGTGGGAGTGGGACACGACACAATCAATCAAAATCTAGGCTAGAGATCTGGACATCGTTTGTATCTCTGCTCTCCGTTTGCAAAAGTTAACCGTTCAACCAGTGGTGGGATTCAGCCAGTTCGCACCACTTTGGGAGAACCGGTTGTTAACTTTCTGAGCAGTTTGGCAAACTGGTTGTTAAAAGAAATCATTAGGGCAGAGAACCGGTTGTTAAGTTACTTGAATCCCACCATTGCGTTCAACCCTTAGTAGTATAAGGTTTATACTCACTCCTGACCCACAGAAACGTTCCACAGGATTGCCCGTGACCACTGGAAGCAACCACAAAGC
Organism: Ahaetulla prasina; assembly: GCF_028640845.1. Classification (NCBI taxonomy): domain Eukaryota; kingdom Metazoa; phylum Chordata; class Lepidosauria; order Squamata; family Colubridae; genus Ahaetulla; species Ahaetulla prasina. The sequence goes on along the minus strand of NC_080548.1, from coordinate 28,996,568 downwards.
AGTAGTACATGCCGGTGTCGTTCTTTTGGGTTGAATGGAAAGAGAGCTTCGACCAGCCCTGAAGGACGTTTGCAGAGATGAAACGGTTTCTGGTGTTGGAGACGTCAGAATTGCTGCTACAATTTGGGGAGCAAGATTTTTTCCAGAACACCGATGCTTCCGGTGGGGCCTTAAACTGACATTCCAGAGTGGCAGAATTCCCTTCCAAAATGATTCGAGAGGTATCTACGGGTTTCACGATGATGGGCAGCTGGGAATGCTGTTGCATCACCTGCTTGGGATTCTGACAGGTGGGATCCGTTGGTGTAGTCGTTACAACATATTCTTTAGGGCTTGCAGGGGTTTGATCTGTGCTATTGATTTCCTCTGTTGTTGGAGTGATTTTAGTGGTATTGGTAGCTGGGTTGTCACAAATACAACCTGCAAATAGGAGAAGGGGGAAAAAAAATCAAATTTATACAGCCGCCCATCTCATCAAAGGTGATTCTGGGCATGGATAAAAGGGAAAATATGGAAACAGCAATTGTAAATATAAAAATCATCGTAATCAAAATCCTAAGATCCCATCATACAAACTATAAGTGAAGGGAGAAATAAAAAATGCCAACAATGGGCCCTCTAGACAAGTTTCTGGTTCCATAGGAGCCCCAATCCTGATTACATAAAAATATTTGTGTACAAAACATGAAATAATGAGATTCTCTGTTTACATTGTCCCTGCCTAGAAGGATTGTTTAGTTTACTTTTTTTAGTTTAGTTTATTTTATTGTCATTGCACCTCGTACAACAAAATTAAATGCCATTTTCAGTGTACATTATAACTATAAAAAATAAAACACAAACACACATCCTTCGCATTCTATACAATTGAATTGAAAACCCCTGATATTGCACTAATATTGCACTTTACAGTAGTATTCAATATAGTTACTGCTCTGGGATAGAAGCTGTTTTTCAGCCTATTTGTCCTTGTTTTTATTGTCCTGTACCGTCTGCCAGATGGTAATAGTTAAAAAAAAAAAGGGGGTACCCAGGATGAGATGGATCTTTAAGGACGTTGTGAACTTTCTTAAGGCAGTGGGAGCTATCAAGCTCTTCCAAAGAGGGGAGAGGGCAACCAATGATCCTCTGGGCAATGACATTAAACCCTCTGGAGTGTTGTCCTATCTGCCACTATGCAACTGGCAAACCATACACAGGAGCAGTAAGATAAAATAGTCTCTATGGTGCAGCGGTAGAAGGTCACCAGCAGTTTTCCATTCAGGTGTTCTTTCCTGCTGGGAAAGAACTGGCCCCAGTGTACAAAACATGAAACAATGAGATTCTCTATTTACATTATCCCTGTCTAGAAGGATTGTTTGAACATACATGGGAACATATTACTTTCACAAACGAAGGCAAATATACGTGTTTCAGAATAATGTTGCAGGATCCAATCTGGATCGGGACCAGAACAGGGGTGAAATGCTCCCAGTTCGGACCAAATGGCCCGATTCGGTAGCGATGGCGGCGGGTGGTTCGGAGAACTGGTAGCAAAAATCCCTGCCCACCCCCCATGCCCAGCTGAGCTGCGCGATCATCAGAGGGTTTTTTTTTCTTTTAAAATAATTTTTTCTTTGGATGAAAAAATGCTTTTAAAAGTAAAAAAAAAGCCTCTGATGATCGTGCGGCTCAGTTTGGATCGCCAGAACCTTTTAAAAGCATTTTTAAACAATCTCTTCAGCCGAAGAGGCTGTAAAAATGCTTTTAAAAGGATCTGGCGATCCCAGCTGAGTTGCCTGATCGCCGAAGAAGTTGTAGAAAAAAATGCTTTAAAAGTTTTTTTTTTAAAGTTGGCCATGCCCACCCAGTCACATTACCCCCTCCAAGCCACGCCCACAGAACTGGTAGTAACAAATTTTACATTTAGCCACTGGACCAGAGGTTTAGTCTTCCAAACTTTCAAATTCATGCCGGAGCCCATCCTCAGGGAATGTCTCTCAGGGACGGACCCAGGCTGGATCCTGCAACATGTTACTTTGTTTCTGGGAGAGTGACTCTTGGATTGGACTGATTCTAATTTAACTATATACTGTATGCAATTTCATGTATTAAAGAATGATTAGTTACAAAAGTTGGCTGACTTCTCACATACTTAGAATAGAATAGAACCCCCTGCTTAGGCAGGAAACCCTACACCACTTCAGATAAATGGTCGTCCAATCTCTTCTTAAAAACTTCCAGTGTTGGAGCATTCACAACTTCTGGAGGCAAGTTGTTCCACTGATTAATTGTTCTGTCAGGAAATTTCTCCTTAGTTCTAAGGTTTCTTAGTTCTAAGAAACTTAGCCTTAGTTTCTTGACTCAAATAGAGTTGGCTGTGTTTTACCCAATACAGTAACGCACAAACTAAGGTTTACAAACGTTATATCAATAGAGACATAGAATCAAAAACATGTGATGAATTAGTGCCGCTTTATAAATCCTTAGTAAGACCACACCTGGAATAGTGCAAATGCGGTTATCCAATTATGGAGGGGTCCAGAGATGCCATAGGATTTTAGTTTTAGAAGTAGTTTGTCATGTACCACTGAATCAAAGGCTTTACAGAAGTTTATATAAATTGCATCTATTGCTTTGTAGTCCATATGCGTTTGCAGTGTAAAAGTTGTAGATTACAGGATATATTTTTTTCTGAAATCAAATTGTTTATTAGAGAGTAGGTTGTTTGTTTCTAGGTGGAAGGTAATGGATTGGTTGACAATTGATTCCATGACTTTGCAGGTGACGCAGCATAAAGAAATTGGTCTATAATTTTCGACTGATTGAACCATTTGGTTGGTTTACCCAACACACTGACTTGTAAGTCAATAAAATACAACAGCGTGAAAACCCAGACTGGGTTTTTTTATGGTTAACTGGATGCCTTGAAATTCAGTAGGGCGAACCAGAGGAAATTTCTCTGGATATTTGTATGTCGGGTTGAGGAATAAGGCTTGCACAAAAATGAAGGGGAAAAAAAGATCATATTTCCCAATATATCTTGCAATCTTTCCAATAACAACTCCCCCACCACCCCCCGAGCGTCTTCCCTGCTGGTAAAGCCACTGAACCACATCTCCATGCCAGAATGCTGCTCCTCATCGGATCCCCAAGGGGCTGCTGGTGGTTTTAGTTCCCTTTTCCTGCCTCTGTTGACAGGAAACAGAAGAGGACCACTTGTTATAAGGCGGAAAGTTTATGGCCCACCCTTGCAGGTATGCAGAAGTCTTGCAGAGTCAGCTGGACCCAGATCTGAGAAGTTTTCAGAGGAACTACCGGTATATCTCTAAAACGTTTGTCCCAAAAGTGCTTTTTCAAAAGCATTTTTTCGGAAGCTTCTTGGATGAGAAGCAAAACATCTTCAAGGAAAAATAAGGAAGTCCAGTTACCTTTTTTGAGTAGCAGTAAGGGACCTTGGAGGTCATCTAGTCCAACCCCCTCATCACTCAGGAGAACTGTACTAGGGATTCGAACCACTGAACTTGCCGACCTTTCTGATCGACAAGCTCAGTATCTTAGCCATGGTTTGGGACAACCATGACCTGGATGATTGAGAATCTCCATAGGCATCTAAAAAGTTAGGGCTATGGAAAAGTACGGAGATGGCCTTGAAAAAGGAATTCTGCAACCACTGTCTAAACCCCAGCTTTGCCTGCATAGGCGGGAGAGGGTGAGGAAGAAGCTCAAGATTGTTCTGGCTTGATTTTCTTTAGTATAAGCAAGGGAAGAGAGAACAACTCTGCAGGCTTTCAAGATTTTTATTACACCCTCTGGCAATAGAGTCCTAATGGTTCAGGCTGGTATCTTTGCCAGATTTGGCCTATTTTGGGGGACTGACAGGGCTTTAACAGGAGTAGGGCCTTCTCTGTGGGAGCATCGACGCTCTGGAATGAACTCCCCCCTGGTCTACGTCAAGTGCCTGATCTTCGGACCTTCCGTCGTGAGCTAAAAACATATTTATTCATCCAAGCGGGACTGGCATAAAAGGATTGATTTTAAATTGGGTTTTAGTAGTATTTTAAATTTTAAATTCATTTTAATTCTGAGCCATTTAGAAATTTTATATTTTAAATTCATTTTAATTGTATATATTTTGTATTTTACTCTGGCTGTACACCGCCCTGAGTCCTTCGGGAGAAGGGCGGTATAAAAATTTAATAAAATAAATAAAATAAAAATAAATTTAACGAACTTTAATTAATTAGATTTTTATCCCCTGTTTATTACTCTATAAATAATTAAAGGCAGCAAACATACTTAATCCTCCTTCCTCCTCCTATTTTTCCCACCACAATAAACCTGGTTTCCATTGAAAGGGAGTGACTGACCCAAAGTCACTCAATCAACTTTCTTGCCTAAGTAAGGCAGGGCTAGAATTCACCATCTCCTGGAGATTGGCCCAAAGTCATTCAGCCGGGTTTCATGCTTACGGTGGAACTAGAATTCACTGTCCCCTGGTTTCTAGACTAGCATCTTATCCACTATACCAAACTGGCTCTATTGCTTTCGAGCAGTGTTTTTCAACTTCAAGATGACGTTGGACGTGGACTTCAATTCCCAGAATTCCCTAGCCAACCATGTTGACTGGAGAATTCTGGGATTTGAAGTCCACACTTCTTAAAGTTGCTGAAGACTGCTTTTGAGAAAGTCTTAAGAAAAGAGACTATGGGTTATCTATGGAAATACCTGGAAGTGGGTCTTATTAGCCCAATGGAATGACTGAGTCAATATGCAGAAGGCTGTGCTTGTTGTAACCCAGGCCCAAATAGGTAGTAGGAAACTCAGTCAGTGAAAAAACAAACTTTATTCAAACAGCTGAGAATTACTTCATTCCCTGCGTAGTTCAACTAAATTAAAGCAAATTCCTCCCAACACAAATTCCTCAGTCCTATCGCAAATCTTGGTCCAATTAGGCCGACTGCCAAAGGCCTTTCTTGGCAAACGTTCAGAAGACACCGATACAAAAATAAATGCAAGAAGACAAAGCTACTAATGTTGTTTTCCAGCAAAGCCCAAACGCCATTGCTGGTCTGTTTTAAGCCTTATGGGAGAGGCCAATCATCTCTTGGCCCTACTCCTGAGTTGTCCTCTTTGCTTGAGCTGCTCTTGCCTTCTGGCAGCTCTTCTCATGCGTGGATTAGGAACAGGCTCCTCCTGTTCCTCTGCCTCACTACTGTCAGTCTCTGGAGGCTCTGGAATCCGCACCTCATTCCCCAATGGCCTGGCCCCACCTCAGCCCCATCGCTGTCCGACTCCGTTGCCCATTCCGCAGGCTGCTGGCGAACCACAACAGTGTTATAAGATTATACACAGTTATTCAGGATACAATAAGCCCCCTTAAACACAGTGATGTATTCAATAGATATATATTTTGGATCAATACAGACACCGAAGCACAGATACTTTGCTTATCTGACATTGAGTCCCAAATCTACTCAATCAGATTCAATTTGATCATGATGCCAAATAAGTGAACCCTAAGGAAATGTATTTGTTATACTGATGGGCGAACTAAGTTAATCGTTTCTTCTGGGAATAAATATAACGACCTTCAATGATGATTACATTGGGGGTCCTGTATATTCCTCCATCCCATATTCTTAAAATAATACTCATAAAAACATCAATAAAAAAGAAAAAAATATTCATATTGTATTAAGCCCCGATACCTTTGTTTTCGACTTCGCATTGTGTGTGGGGAGGTTAGAGAAATCCATGCTGTATTTTGACAAGGAACAAGTCTAATTCATTTGTTGATTTATTGATTGCACTGTAATTAAGTATATGCAAATAACCATTCATTATGTTAAGTTTTCTTGATGTTCCAGGTTATATAAAAAGAAGATGAAGACATAGAAAAATTGGCTCAACAAACAATGATTGCAAGTGGAACTCTATTTTGTTTTTACCCTGTTCAGTACAGTTTTTTTCAAACCAGGTGTGTACTTTATATAGTCAGTAGACATTTAATAGTATCCATTTTATCATGTTGTATTAATTTTAACTTCTACCCTTACCTACAATTCTCTATTCATTTCTATGGATATAGGCACCTATTCTTTAAGATTTATTTTGATATAGGCATGTATATATATGGTTTCCTCAGGCTGGCTGGGGAATTCTGGGAGTTGAAATTCACACACCTGAAAGCTGCCAAAGTTGAAAAACACTAGAGATACCAAAGGTTCAGTCTTGCACTATTTACATACCATGGATTTTTGCCTAAAAAAAAAAAAGCCCATGCAATCCTAGGTTGCATCAACAGAGGGATAGAAATCAACATCATGAGAAGTATTAGTACCTCTTTATAAAGCCTTAGTAAGACCATACTTTTTTTAAATTATTTTTTTATTTTTGTCACAACAGTATACACAAACATCGTCATAAATAAAAACAAGATATCATGAAAGAAATATATGTATATATAAGTAAAAACATGCAACAACTATGTTAATTTGATATAATGAAGGGAACAATAGGACAGGAATGGTAGGCACTTTTGTGCTCTTATGCACGCCCCTTATAGTCCTCTTAGGAATGGGGTGAGGTCAATAGTAGAAAGTTTTTGGTTGAAGATTTTGGGATTTTGAATAGAGACTATGGAGTCAGGTAATGAGTTCCAAGCGTTAACAACTCTGTTACAGAAGTCATATTTTCTGCAATCAAGTTTGAAGCGGTTGACATTAAGTTTAATTCTATTGTTTGCTCTTGTATTATTGCTATTGAAGCTGAAGTAGTCTTTAACAGGAAGGATATTGCAGTAGATGATTTTGTGTGTTAAACACAGGTCATGTCGAAGTCGGCGGAGTTCTAAGTTTTCTAGTCCCAGGATTTCTAGCCTGTTGCAATAAGGTATTTTGTTGTTTTCGGAGGAGCGAAGAACTCTTCTAGTAAAATATTTCTGGACGCGTTCGATTGTATTAATGTCAGAGATGTGGTATGGGTTCCAGACGGATGAGCTGTATTCAAGAATAGGTCTGGCAAATACTTGAGCAAATACTTGATCAAATACTTGAGGCCAAAAAATTGAGGTCTTTGAACTCTGGTGCTGGAGAAGACTCCCGCGAGTCCCTTGGACTGCAAGGCCATCCAACCGGTCAGTCCTAGAGAAGGTCAACACTAACTGCTCTTTAGAAGGCCAGATCTTGAAGATGAAACTGAAATACTTTGGCCATCTAATGTGAAGGAAGGACTCCCTGGAGAAGAGCCTAATGCTGGGAACGTTTGAGGGGATTGAGGTGAAAGAAGAAGGGGACGACAGAGAACGAGGTGGCTGGATGGAGTCACTGAAACAGTCGGCGTGGGCTTAAATGGGCTCCAGAGCAGGAGTCTCCAACCTTGGTCCCTTTAAGACTTGTGGATTCAACTCCCAGAGTCCTCAGCCAGCAAAGCTGGCTGAGGAACTCTGGGAGTTGAAGTCCACAAGTCTTAAAGGGACCAAGGTTGGAGATCTCTGCTTCAGAGGATGGTAGAGGACAGGAAGGCCTGGAGGAACATTGTCCATGGGGTTGCGATGGGTCGGACACGACTTTGCAATTAACAACAAGAGAGACCAGACTTAGAATTCTGCATCCAGTTTTGGTCAGCATATTATAAAAAGATGTTGAAACAGTGCAGAAAAGCAACAAAGCTGAATAGGGGGCTGGAGGCTAAAACATATAAAGTATGGTTGGAGGAACTGGGTATGTCTCTAATCTAGTAAAAAGAAGGACTAGGGGTGACATGGTAGCAGTCTTCCAATATTTGAGGGGCTGCCACAAAGAAGAGGGAGCCAGCCTGTCCTCCAAAGCACCTGAAGGCTGGCCAAGAAACAATGGGTGGAAACTAACCAAGGAGAGAAGCAATCCAAAACTTTCATAACAGTGAGAACAATGAACCAGTGGAACAGTTTGCCACCAGAAGTTGTGGCTGCTCCATCACTGGAGGCTTTTAAGAAGAGATTGGACACCCATTTGTCTGGAATGGTATAAGGTCTCCTGCTTGAGCAGGGGGTTGGACTAGAAGACCTCCAAGGCCCCTTCCAACTCTGTATTCTGTTTAATATAAGAAAACTCATTTTTTTTGTTCCAACTTTTTCTTGTTCATCCCGTATCAGAACAAGGTTTGACGCCCTGCCTGTTAAAATTGGTCTGTCCGGAATCTTCTTGGAATGCCTGTTTCAGATTTACACCATTTTATTTTATTTTAGTTTGTCAAGCATGTATAACAGATATAAGTATAAACGTGATTATTGATACATGAGATGGATATGAATAAATGGGGACATTAGGACAGGGATGGTAGACACATTGATGTGCTTATGCGTGCCCCTTACAGACCTCTTAGGAATGGGAATGAGGTCGACAGTAGACAGTTTAAGATTAAAGTTTTGGGGAAGAGTCGGGTAGTGCATTCCAAGCACTGACCACTCAGTCGCTGAAGTCTTATTTTCTGCAATCGAGTTTGGAGCGGTTTACCATAAGTTTGTATCTATTGTTTATTTATTTATTTTTATTGTTTATTTATTTATTTATTTTTGTCACAACAATATATGTAGGTATCTGTTCTGTTTCCCTCCCCCCAATACTCCCAGCAAAGAGTCATCCGAGTCCAGGAGTCCGGGTCCAGGAACCTGGGTCACAACAGTATCATACAAAAAGATTATATAGTATATAAACACATATATGAGTAAATATTAGGAGGTATAAGCATATATATATCTAGGAAGAAGAAAAGAAAAAACAATAGGACAGGAACGGTAGGCACGTTTGTGCGCTTATACACGCCCCTTATGGTCCTCTTAGGAATGGGGTGAGGTCAATAGTAGAAAGTTTTTGGTTAAAGCTTTTAGGATTATGGGAAGAGACCACAGAGTCAGGTAAAGTATTCCAAGCACTGATGATTCTGTTACAGAAGTCATATTTTCTGCAATCTAGATTAAAGCGGTTGACATTAAGTTTAAATCTATTGGTTGCTCTTGTATTATTGCAATTAAAGCTGAAGTAGTCTTTAACAGGAAGGACATTACAAACTTAGGTCTTGTCGAAGGTGACGGAGTTCCAAGTTTTCTAAACCTAGGATTTCAAGTCTGGTGGGATAAGGTATTTTGTTGTTTTCAGATGAATGGAGAACTCTTCTTGTAAAATATTTCTGGACACGTTCAATTGTATTGATGTCAGAGATGTGGTGAGGGTTCCAAACAGGTGAGCTGTATTCTAGAATTGGTCTAGCAAATGTTTTATATGCTCTGGTTAGTAGTGTGGTGTTTTTGGAAAAGAAGCTACGCAAGATTAGGTTTACAACTCTTAGAGCTTTTTTTGCTATGTAGTTGCAGTGGGCTTTGGCACTTAGATCATTTGACATGAAAACGTTTGTGTATTGTATTGTGTATTGTTGTGGTTGGAGCTGAAGTAGTCATTGACAGGACGTTGTAGCAGATAATTTTGTGTACTACGCTTAGGTCACACCGAAGGCCGTCTAGTTCTAGGTTGTCTAAGCCCAAAATTTCAAGCCTGATGGCATAAGGTATTCTATTGCGAGCAGAGGAGTGGAGGACTCTTCTCATGAAATACCTCTGGACTCGCTCAATTGTATGAATGTCCAATATACAGTGCGGATTCCAGGCAGACGAGCTGTATTCGAGAATTGGTCTAGCAAAGGTTTTGTATGCCCTAGTTTGCAGTACAATATTACCGGTGACGAAGCTTCGCAAGATTAGGTTAATGATTCTAAATGCCTTTCTGGCAATGCTATTAACCTACCATAAAGACAGAAGCAGTGATAAAACTGATTTCTAGTCCCCTCTTAGTTAGGTTGGGTGATTTTGGGCCAATCCCTCTTTCTCAAGAAGAAAATAATGGTCATATAATACTTCTGAAAAGGTATCCAAGAAAACCTCCATTCATGTCACCATCAGGAATCGGGGCCACAACAGCCTTCCCCCTCCCCCTCCATACTTTTCCCATTTATAAAACTGACAAACTTCTAGAGCAGGGATGTCAAACTCAAGGCCTGGGGGACGGATCTGGCCCGGGGGGCACTTAGATCTGGCCTATGAGGCTATCCTGGAAACAACAAAGGACCGGCCCATGGTGTTTCTGCCAGCGAAAACGGAGCTCTGTTTTCACTGGCAGAGGGTTTCAGGAAACCGTGGCAGCTGAAAACAGAGCTTGGGAGCCGGTTTTCGTTGGCAGAGTGCACAGGCCACTACAGGAGCCCCCGACATGAGTGACATCAAGCTGGTCGTGCCCATCCTGGCCAAGCCTATTGCGCCCACCCGAGGTCAAACACAACCCCGATGCGGCCCTCAATGAAATAGAGTTTGACACCCCTGACCTCAAGCATAGAGTTGCCCAACCATACCCATCCATGATCTAGAGCATAGCATTGCCCTGACCTAGAGCATAGAGTTGCCCTGACCTAGTGCATAGAGTTGCCCAACCATACCCTGGTCTAGAGCATAGCATTGCCCTGACCTAGAGCATAGAGTTGCCCTGACCTAGTGCATAGAGTTGCCCAACCATACCCATCCATGATCTAGAGCATAGCATTGCCCTGACCTAGAGCATAGAGTTGCCCTGACCTAGTGCATAGAGTTGCCCAACCATACCCATCCATGATCTAGAGCATAGCATTGCCCTGACCTAGAGCATAGAGTTGCCCTGACCTAGTGCATAGAGTTGCCCAACCATACCCTGGTCTAGAGCATAGCATTGCCCTGACCTAGAGCATAGAGTTGCCCTGACCTGGAGCATAGAGTTGCCCAACCATACCCACCCCTGACCTAGAGTATAGAGTTGCCCGACCATATCCACCCCTGACCTAAAGCATAGAGTTGCCCAACCATATTCACCCCTGACCTAGAGCATAGAGTTGCCTTGACCTCGAGCATAGAGTTGCCCAACCATACCCACCCCTGACCTCGAGCATAGAGTTGCCCTGACCTCGAGCATAGAGTTGCCCTGACCTAGAGCATAGAGTTGCCCAACTATATCCACCCCTGACCTCGAGCATAGAGTTGCCCTGACCTAGAGCATAGAGTTGCCCTGACCTGGAGCATAGAGTTGCCCAACCATACCCACCCCTGACCTAGAGTATAGAGTTGCCCGACCATATCCACCCCTGACCTAGAGCATAGAGTTGCCCAACCATATTCACCCCTGACCTAGAGCATAGAGTTACCTTGACCTCGAGCATAGAGTTGCCCAACCATACCCACCCCTGACCTAGAGCATAGAGTTGCCCTGACCTAGAGCATAGAGTTGCCCAACTATATCCACCCCTGACCTAGAGCATAGAGTTGCCCTGACCTAGAGCATAGAGTTGCCCAACTATATCCACCCCTGACCTAGAGCATAGAGTTGCCCTGACCTAGAGCATAGAGTTGCCCAACTATATCCACCCCTGACCTAGAGCATAGAGTTGCCCAATTATATCCACCCCTGACCTAGAGCATAGAGTTGCCTTGACCTTGAGCATAGAGTTGCCCAACCATACCCACCCCTGACCTCGAGCATAGAGTTGCCCAACAATACCCACCCCTGACCTAGAGCATAGAGTTGCCCTGACCTAGAGCATAGAGTTGCCCAACCATACCCACCCCTGACCTAGAGCATAGAGTTGCCCAACCACCGTCCCCATGGCTTCTCGGCCTTTAAAGACAGGTGAACGCAAAACCAGCAGCTTTCCATGGAAATCCTGACAAAAGGGTTTTAACTCGTGGACTTTGCTGCTCATGTTTTCACAGCCACGGGTCCTTAGGTTACAGCCCCTAAGATTTATCTTACCTGAAATGGCTCCCAGGAGAAGCAGGGACCACAAATGGTATCGGCCAACGTCCATCCTGTCCAGCTATCCCACAGAGACGATTGTCCGCAGCATCTATGCTGCAGTCCCAGTTGGGCTCCACACTTGTTTTAGTTGTGCTGTTTTTCTTTTTTCTTCTTTTCCTGTTTTAAGTCGATTTCAGGCGATGCGCCTGGGTGCTCCCTTGCTCCACCCAGAGAAGAAGTTGGCCGGTTTTGGGTTTTTGTTTATTATGCACCGAAGCTTCAATCTGAGGTCAGGTTGACTGTCTTCAGCTTCTGCAAAAGAGACAGCCAGAATTGTGTCCTTAAGACATTTCACGGCTAAAAGCCAGAATGTCTTATTTACAAAGTTCTCTGCCAGCGGCTACCTGCCAGGCAGATGCGAACATACAGGTAGAGGTTGATCTACAACCATTCATTTAGTGACCGCTCTAAGTTACAATGCCACTGAAGAAAGTGACTTATAACCAGTCCTCGCACTTACGACTGTTGCAGCATCCCTAAGGTGACATGATCAAAATTCAGGTGTTAGGTAACCAGCATGTGTTTTATGACGGTTGAAGCATCCCAGGTGCATGGGATTATCAGATACTAAGAAAAAACTAAGCATTTGAAATGTGGATATCCAGGCGGCTGTTATGTAGAAGTTGGGCTGACGAAATTAGAAACGAGGAGGTGATAAGCCACCTGGGAAAGCCAAGGGAAATCATCAAAACCATAAAAAAAATGAAAGTTAAACTAATTTGGACAGGTGATGCGACACCTGGAAAAATACGGCATCTTTCACTTAATCCTCCAAGGAAAGATTGAAGGCAAACGAGGTCCAGGCGGAAGAAGAACCTCATGGCTTCAAAATTTAAGGGACCGGTTTGGACAAAACTCAACAGCACTTTTTCACACGGCTGTTGATAAAAACAGGATTATCAACATGATCGCCAATATCCGAGGACAGATATGACAGAAGGAGGAGGAGGAGGAGGAGGAGGAGGAGGAGGAGGAGAAGGAGAAGGAGAAGAAGAAGAGGAGGAGGAAGAGGAGGAGGAGGAGGAGAAGAAGAGGAGGAGGAAGAGGAGGAGGAGGAGGAGGAGAAGAAGAGGAGGAAGAAGAGGAGGAGGAGGAGGAGGAGAAGAGGAGGAGGAAGAGGAGGAGGAGGAGGAGGAGGAGGAGGAGAAGGAGAAGGAGAAGAAGAAGAGGAGGAGGAAGAGGAGGAGGAGGAGGAGGAGGAGGAAGAAGTAGTAGTAGCAGTTTTTCACATTTGGCAGTTTTACGATGGGTGGACATCAACTCATGCTGGCTAGGGAATTCTGGGAATTGAAATCCACCCATCTTAAACAGCAAAGTCAAAAACTACTAAACTACTAGAGAATGAAATGCAGTTCAAAATCCAAAACGTTGAGACTCGTCTCCCAGAATCCTCAGTCAGCATGCTGGGAATTCTGGGAACGATACTCCCAACCCAAGTATATAGAGCAGAATAAGAGAGTTGGAAGGGACCTTGGAGGTCTTCTAGTCCAACCCCTTGTTCAAGCAGGAAACCCTATACCATTTCAGACAAAAGCCTGTCCAATCTCTTCTTAAAAACCTCCAACGATGGAGCACCCACAACTTCTGAAAGCCAGCAGTGTTTCTCAACCTTGGCAACTTTAAGATGTGTGGACTTCAAGTCCCAAATTCCCCCTGTGCAACGTTGAGCTGTAGTGGCGCAGTGTAAGGACTGTAGGCTACTTCTGCTGACCGCCAGCTGCCAACAGTTTGGCAGTTCGAGGCTCACCGGTTCAAGATTGACTCGGCCTTCCATCCTTCCGAGGTGGGTAAAATGAGGACCCAGATTGTTGGGGGCCAAGAGGCTGACTCTGTAAACCGCTTAGAGCAGAGGTCTCCAACCTTAGTAACTTCAAGGTTTGTGGACTTCAACTCCCAGAGTTCCTCAGCCAGCTTTGCTGAGTTGAAGTCCACAAGCCTTAAAGTTACTAAGGTTGGAGACCCCTAGTTTAGAGAGGGGTTTAAAAGTACTGTGAAGCGGTATATAAGTCTAAGTGCTTACTACTCTTCCTTTTCCCCTTCCTTCCTTCCTTCCTTCACTCCCTCCCTCCCTCCCTCCTTCTCTTCTGTGGTGCACATTGGTCAAAATGCAGTATTACAGGATTACTCTGCCCATTGCCAGGAGTTTGATCCTGACTGGTGGGTAAAATGAGGACCCAGATTGTTGGGGGCCAAGAGGCTGACTCTGTAAACCGTTTAGAGAGGGCTGTAAAAGCACTGTAAAGCGGTATATAAGTCTAAGTGCTATTGCTAGTGCTACTGCTATGCTGGCTGGAGAATTCTGGGAGTTGAAGTCCACCCATCTTTAAGTTGCCAAAGTCAAGAAACACAGGTATCGAGTATCTCCATCAGGATACGTTTGAAGGATACACCAAGCTTTAACCTGAGTTTTAAATGCAACTTTTGATTGAGACAGCTGGAGTTGCTTCCCATGGGTGTGTGTTTGTGTGTGTGTCTGTATGTCAAAAAAAAGTCAAGCTGGGTGGTTGTGGTTTGCAACCTACACATATCAACCAGGGTGGGGATTCAGTTGTTTATTTTATTTTTATTTATTTTATTTTGTCATAACAATATATGTAGGTATCATACAAAAAGATTATATAATATATAAACATATATATGGGTAAATATAAGGAGGTATAAGCATATATATATATATATAGGAAGAAGAAAAGAAAAACAATAGGACAGGAACGGTAGGCACGTTTGTGCGCTTATGCACGCCCCTTATGGTCCTCTTAGGAATGGGGTGAGGTCAATAGTAGAAAGTTTTTGGTTAAAGCTTTTAGGATTATGGGAAGAGACCACAGAGTCAGGTAAAGTATTCCAAGCACTGATGATTCTGTTGCAGAAGTCATATTTTCTGCAATCTAGATTAAAGCGGTTGACACCCACCATCTTTATTTATTTTTTATTTATTTAATTTCTATACCGCCCTTCTCCCGAAGGACTCAGGGCGGTTTTTGGGCCTGCAGAATCTTCTGTTAAAAATAACTTTCCTTGGAAATCAACGTTCAGCAGTTCTACTCGTCATGCACAACTATTTTTGAAACGCTCATGTCTATAGTTCACCAGCAGAGGTCACTATTGCTACTACTAAGGTACTATATTGAAAGTACCTTCTGCAAAAACCTCATTTGCAGATAAATGTGGAACCAAGCCCTGGCAACTCCCCCCATACTCCCCATGCTCTTACCCTCTTAACCTTAATTCATCTCTAGCCTAGGAGGGAGAAGGCTTTAGCCACCCTTAGCAGCATTGCTGTTAAAAAAAAATAATATTATTTTTTAAATTTACATTTATATCCCGCTCTTCTCCGAAGACTCAGGGCGGCTTTCAGTGTGTAATAGTCTCATTCTATTTGTATATTTACAGGGAGTCCCAAATTTCTGTTGTGAAGCGAAACATTGGTTAAGCAAATTCTGCTCCATTTTATGACCTTCCTTGCTGCAATTGTTAATGCGAATCCCCGCAGCTGTTAAATTAGTAACACGGTTGTTAAAGTGAATCCGGATTTTCCCCTTGACTTTGCTTGTCTGAAGGTCACCAAAGGGGATCATGGGACCCTTTGACATACTGCAACCGTCATAAATATGAGTCGGTGGACAAAGCACCTAAATGTGGATCACTTGACTCTGAGGATGGATGCTGCAAATGGTCCCGAGTGTGAAAAATGGTCCTAAGCAGTGGTGGGATTCAGCCAGTTTGGGGCGGTTCGGGCGAACTGGTAGTTAAATTGCTGGCTGGCTCCGCCCCTGCCCCGCCCCTTCCAGGAGTCCTCACACGCCATGTTTTGGCTCCCAGGTAAGTGCAGGAAGGCCTCCTAGCCCCAAAACTGGACACGAGTGTGTGTGTGTATCACACCCCCATGGCCACGCCCACCTAGCCAGTCATTAGGGCAGAGAACCGGTTGTTAAATTATTTGAATCCCACCACTGGTCCTAGAAGGGACACGGTGGCTCAGTGGCTCAGACGCTGAGCTTGTCGATCGAAAGGTCGGCAGTTCAGCGGTTTGAATCCCTATTGCCGCGTAACAGGGTGAGCTCCCGTTACTTGTCCCAGCTTCTGCCAACCTAACAGTTCGAAAGCACGTAAAAAATACAAGTAGACAAACAGGGACCACCTTTGGTGGGAAGGGAACAGCGTTCCGTGCGCCTTTGGCATTTAGTCATGCCGGCCACATGACCATGGAGACGTCTTCGGACAGCGCTGGCTCTTCGGCTTTGAAACGGAGATGAGCACCGCCCCCTAGAGTCGGCAACGACTGGCACATATGTGCAAGGGGAACCTTTACCTTTACTTTTTTCAGTGCCGTTATAACTTCCAACGGTCACTAAGTGAACTATTGTAAGTCAAGGACTACCCATACTGCTTTCCTTCTTATTCGCTTTTTCTCCTTGGCTTTCCTTCTTATTCCGACATTATCCAAGGGCAGGCTGAAGGTCTGGGAATGGCTTTATCGCCGAGCTCTTGGAGGGAAGTCAGATGACTGGAAGGAGAAAAGATAGGCTACAAAAAACGCAAAGGTCATCCCGGCCGATATTTGTTTATTCAAAGATAGGGTGGCAGGATGCCCACCTGGCAGCGAGGAACAGCCTCAAGGTAGAACTTTTTCGCTGTGGCCACCTGCCCCTGGATAGAAGAAAGTTTTGAATGTTTGCTTTGTCAGCAAAATGGGGTCTGTGTGGCTCAGACTGCTAAGACAGTCTGTTATTAACAGCAGCTGCTTGCAGTTACTGCAGGTTCAAGTCCCCTTATATACAAGTTGACTTTGTATATAATATACAGATGGATGAAAACTATTGCTTAACATAGTGTAAGCCGCCCTGAGTCTTCGGAGAAGGGCGGGATATAAATGCAAATTAAAAAAAAAAATACAGGGAGTTCTGAACTGACAACCATTCCTTTAGTGACCGGTTGCAACGGGCCCCGAAAAAGTGATTTATGACCGATCCTCACACTTACGACCATTGCAGCATTCCCCCCCCCCGTCACATGATTTGGGCACTTGGCAACCAGCACACACAGGTAGTTGTCTTCTTATAACAGCTCATTTCAAAGTTACCACAGCATTGAAAAAAAGTGACTTATGTATGACCGCTGTTCACACTTAAGGTACCCGTTGCCACCTCTGCCACAGCCGCATGATCAAAACTCGGATGCTTGGCCACCGGCATGGATTTATGACGGTGGCAGTGTCCCGGAATCACCTGATCCCTCTTGCGACCTTCTGAGCAGCCGAGTCGTGCCAGATTCACTTAACAACCGTGTGACTAAGTTAACAGGTGCAGGGATTCACTTAACAACGGTGGCAAGAAAAAGTCGTAAAAATTCTCAACCTTCATTCCAACTGCGTCGGGAAACAGGTGCAAAAGCCATCCAAATACGCCAGGGGCACATTTATTTAATATATTAATAGATTAACAGAGTTGGAAGGGACCTTGTAGGTCAGAGGTCTTCAAACTTGGCAGCTTTAAGACTTGTGGATTTCAACTCCTAGAATTCTCCAGCCAGCTATGCTGGCTGGAGAATTCTGGAAGTTAAAGTCCACAAGTCTTAAAGCTGCCAAGTTTGAAGACCTCTGTTGTAGCTCATCTAGTCCAACCCGCAAGCAGGAGATCTTACACCATTTCTGACAAATGACAGTCCAGTCTCTTCTTGAAAGCCTCCAGTGATGAAGCTCCCACAACCTCCGAAGGCAACTTCTGTTCCATGGGTGGATTGTTCTCACTGTCCGAAAATTTCTCCTTATTTCCAGGTTGAATCTCTCCTCGATCAGTTTCCATCCATTATTCCTCATCTGGCCTTCAGGTGCTTTTGAAAATACTTTTTGTGTCTGCTTTTCTTACAGCAATGTGTACAGATTACACACATAAAATATACTGTGAAACTAGTATTCCTACAGTTTAGACTGAGCAGTGTTTTTCTCCAATCTGGCGACTTGAAGACGTGTGGACTTCAACTCCCAGAATTCCCCAATAAGCAAGGCTGGCTGGGGAATTCTGGGAGTTGAAGTCCACGTGCCTTCACGTGGCCAAATGCGAGCAATGCGCATTTAAAAAGCACCTTTAAGGGAGCTTTACTTTAAGTATTTGAGTTGCATTTCTCCTTTTTCTTATCTCTGCAGCCCTGTTTCAGATGGCCCTCAGCCCATTCCTGAATGCCTTACGTCTGCAAAGGCGGCTCCGGATTTGATCAGCCGTGGTCATTTTAACCTTTGGTGCTTGAAAGTTGTTAAATTTGAATTTCACCACTGCATTAAATGAAGAAGATGAAGATCCTTGCCTGCGGAGCGTATTTATTTAGGACTCATCTATGCTGCAATAGAAGTACACCCACGTGAAGCACCTTTTCTGCTCCAGATCCAGCTCTCCCTGCAGGAATTAGTGCCTCATCCCGCTTCCCAGGCCCTCCTCCCTCCTTTGCAGAAATTAAGCGTCATGCTAAACTTTCTCAGATTTTTTTTTTTTAATAAAATGAAGGGCAATTTGGTGGAAACCGCAGACCATGAACGGGGAGGAACAAAGCAACAGCCAGGGGCAATTTTTTGTTGTGTTTTATTTGTCACCTAAGTCCAGTTGCACAATAACTGTTGGACTCAATACTTATTTTTTTAAAAATATTTACCTTTATTTATATGAAACATCTTCTGCATATTGAGGATGGGGACAGAATGCACGACTCAATGCCAATCTGAAAATGTCTTTAAAAATCTCAGAACGAAAATAGCAAGGAATGAGACCAAACCAGTATGGCTGAAGCCGCTTGTTTTGATAAACGTAGCACAGGTATAAATGATTTATATGAAGATCCTCTACTTCAGCGTTTGTCAACACGGCGAACTTTTAAGAGATATGGATTTCAACTCCCAGAATTCCCCAGCCAGCCATGCTAGCTAGCTAGGGAATTCTGGGAGCTGAACCCCATATTTGCCGGCTGGAGAATTCTGGGAGTCGAAGTCCAAACCTCTTAAAGTTGGCAAGGTTGGGGAAAAGACTGACTGTATCTGATGGAAAGCTGGACCTGTGTCTAGAATGCAGAGAAAACAAAACAAATATCGATAAAGATGGTTTTCAAATATCCCAGACCTTGGACGATTCATCAACAGGAAAATGTAAAAGCAGAAGCACCATAAACCATTGCAAATCTGAACGAACAAAGACCGACTTCAGGGGTGTATGCGAGAAGAGGCAATAAAGTCAAGATGGCGGCCACCATTCTGCGTTTAAAATCCCTACTAAAGTTCAAGCATGCCAGCTGGGGAATTTGGGTTGCTAGAGTCCAAGCATGCTGGCTCCGTTGAACTCCACACCTGCTGGCTGAAGGAATTCAGATGAATGGGGAATCCATTCATCTTAAAATTGCTAAGCTCTAAATTGTAGCCACAACCCCAATTCACTTCATTCCTATTTCAATCAATCAATCAATCAATCAATCAATCAATCAATCAATCAATCAATCAGACTAGAGCTGGAAGGGAGCTTAGAGGTCTTCAACCCCCTGCTCAAGCAGGAAACTTTATACCATTCTGGATAAATGGCTGTCGTCTCCAGTGATGGAAGGACCCACAACTTCTGGTGGCAAGCTGTTCCACTGGTGTTCGTTCCCACTGTTTGGAAGTTTCTCCTTAAGTCCAGCTCACTTCTCTCCTTGATTGGTTCCCATCCATAGTTTCCATATATATATGTATGTATCAGAGGTGGGTTTCAGCAGGTTCTGACCAGTTCTGGAGTTCTGCTAGCAGAAATTTTGAGTAGTTTGAGGAACCGGTAGTAAAAATTCTGACTGGCCCTGCCCACATCTATTCTCTGCCTCCAGAGTCCCAGTTGATTGGGAGGGAATGGGGATTTTGCAGTATCCTTCCCCTGGAGTGGGGTGGAAATGGCGATTTTATAGTATTATTCCCCTGCCACACCCACCAAGCCATGCCACACCCACCAAGCCACACCCACACAACTGTTAGAAAAAATTTGAAACCCACTACTGGTAGGTATCAGAGGTGGGTTTTAGCAGGTTCTGACCAGTTCTGGAGAACTGGTAGCGGAAATTTTGAGTAGTTCGGAGAACCGGTAGTAAAAATTCTGACTGGCCCCTCCCCCATCTATTCTCTGCCTCCAGAGTCCCAGTTGATTGGGAGGGAATGGGGATTTTGCAGTATCCTTCCCCTGGAGTGGGGTGGGAATGGCGATTTTATAGTATTATTCCCCTGCCAAGCCCACCAAGCCATGCCACACCCACCAAGCCACACCCACACAACTGTTAGAAAAAATTTGAAACCCACTACTGGTAGGTATCAGAGGTGGGTTTTAGCAGGTTCTGACCAGTTCTGGAGAACTGGTAGCGGAAATTTTGAGTAGTTCGGAGAACCGGTAGTAAAAATTCTGACTGGCCCCTCCCCCATCTATTCTCTGCCTCCTGAGTCCCAGCTGATTGGGAGCAAATGGGGATTTTGCAGCATCCTTCCCCTGCCACACCCACCAAGCCACACCCACCAAGCCATGCCACGCCCACTGAGCCATTCCCATAGAACCGGTAGTAAAAAATTTTGAAACCCACCACTGGTATGTATGTATGTATGTATGTTATGTATTTTGGATTGGTTTTGGATTATTTTTTTTCCTGATCCCAGCTAATCCAAAACAATTTGGTTACTTTCTGGCCCCCCAGAACGGAGAGAAAAAAAAAGAGGTTAAGTCAGGACTCAGATGGCAGCCCGTGGGAACGAGACCCAGCTGTTTAGGACAGGGGTTTCCAACTTTGGCAACTTGAAGCCTTGCAGACTTCAACTCCCAGAATTCCCCAGCCAGCAAAACTGGCTGGGGAATTCTGGGAGTTGAAGTCCACCAGGGTTAAAAGTTGCTAAGGTTGGAGATCCCTGATTTAAAACAACGCAAGTTTGGGACTGAGGAGTCAATAGATGTTTGTTTGTTTGTTTTTTACTGCATTGTTTAAACCAGGGGTCTCCAACCTTGGCAACTTTAAGCCTGGTGGACTTCAACTCCCAGAATCCCCCAGCCAGCAAAACTCGGACCGGGAAGCATCTTTTCTGCAGAGGGGTTAAAGCCGGGCTGGAGCTGGGGCTGGAAACGAAAGCAAGAGGGTCTCTGAGCGCGTGCAGAGTGGGGTTTTCTTGCCTGCCGTCTGCAGGAAAACCTCCGATCCCATTCTGGGAAATCTGGCCTTAAGGGATGCGGGATGATCTAAAACCGGGGTCTCCAACCTTAGCAACTTTAAGCCTGGAGGACTTCAACTCCCAGAATTCCCCAGCCAGCTTTTGCTGGCTGGGATTCTGGGAGTTGAAGTCCACCAAGGTTTAAAGTTGCTAAGATTGGAGATCCCTGATTTAAAAGAATGCAAGTTCGGGACTGAGGAGTCAATAGGTGTTTGTTTGTTTTTTACTGCATTGTTTAAACCAGGGGTCTCCAACCTTGGCAACTTTAAGCCTGGCGGACTTCAACTCCCAGAATCCCCCAGCCAGCAAAGCTCGGACCGGGAAGCGCCTTTTCTGCAGAGGGGTTAAAGCCGGGCTGGAGCTGGGGCTGGAAACGAAAGCAAGAGGGTCTCTGAGCGCGTGCAGAGTGGGGTTTTCTTGCCTGCCGTCTGCGGGAAAACCTCCGATCCCATTCTGGGAAATCTGGCCTTAAGGGATGCGGGATGATCTAAAACCGGGGTCTCCAACCTTAGCAACTTTAAGCCTGGAGGACTTCAACTCCCAGAATTCCCCAGCCAGCTTTTGCTGGGAATTCTGGGAGTTGAAGTCCGCCAGGCTTAAAGTTGCCAAGGTTGGAGACCTCTGGTTTAGGAGAGGTTGGGGAATGCCCTGCACCCAGCTCCAGCTCCAGCCGATCGGAGGCTCGCGCGGCCCCGACGTTCGGCTCCACCTGGTCTGGCTCTCTGGATTTGCACCCCCCCTCTCTCCCTCCCTCCCTCCCTTCCCTCGCCCACCCGTGTCTAGACGGGCCCCTCCCGCCTTCCCGACGCTGCCCGCAAGCCGGTTCTGCCCCCGTGGCATTCCGACGTGGCCGGGCAGAATTTTGCAGCGCAAGCAGCCGTTGCAAAGGGAGCAGAAGCGAGCAGAGGGAAGGGAAGGGAAGGGAGGCAAGGCGGCGGCGGCGGCGGGGAAGCGAGATCCGGAACATGCGAACGGGGCGGGCTCCGGCTTCCACCGCCCCCCTTTCGGTCCAGCCCTTCCCCGCCAGGCGCTGCTCCCTGCCACAGGAAGCCCCGGCAGCGGCCTCCGAGGGCCCCGCAGGGCGAGCCACAAGGCCGAGCAGGTCCAGGTGAGAGACGCTCCCGCTCCCAACGGAGCCTCGTCCCTGCCTTTCTCGCCCAGCCAGCCACGGCCGGCCGTGGGAAACGGGCGGGCTCGGCGGGTCCGCAGGGGGAAAGGGAGACGCTTCCCCGCAAGCCCGGGACTCCCTGGGGCGGGGAAGGGGGAAGAAGGAGGCTCGCTTTGCTCCGCCGACCGCGGGTAGGGAAGAGGGCGTTGTCCGGCACGGGGGTTTTGCAGCGGGGAACGAAAGAAAGAAAGAAAGAAAGAAAGAAAGAAAGAAAGAGAAGGGCAGGCAGCGGAGGTGGGGGGGAGAGCCGGATTTCCCCCTTCCCACTTTCCCAGCCCTTCCCCCCCCTCTCCACTTTTTCTATGCCTCTCCCATTTTTCCTGGTCCCTCCTCCCACTTTTCTTGTCCTCCCCCACTTTTCCTGTTCCCCCTCCCACTTTCCTTGCCCACTTTTTCTATCCCCCTCCCACTTTTCCTGTCCCCCCCTCTCACTTTTCTTGGTCCCCCTTTTCCAGCCCTCCCTCCTTTTCCTATCCCTCCCCTTTTCCTGCCCTCTTTTCCTATCTATCCCTCCCCTTTCTTGTCCTCCCACTTTTCCTGTCCCTCCCACTTTTCCTGCCCCCTTTCCTATCCCTCCAACTTTTCTTGGTCTCCCCTTTTCCTGTCCCTCCTTCCCTCTTTTCTTGTCCCCCTCTTCTTGGTCCCCTCCCCTTTTCCTGCCCCCCTTTTCCAGCCCTCCCTCTTCCTATCCCTCCCCTTTTCCTGCCCCCACTTGTCTCCCCTCCCATTTTTCCTGTCCCCTCCCACTTTTCCTGTTTTCTCCCCCCCCCTCCCACTTTTCTTGCTCCCCTCCCTTCCCCTCCCCTGCCCCGCCTAGCCGGATTCACGTGCGGGCGGGATCGGGTCCTCCAGCCGGCCCGCGCTTTTACTCGCGAGTAAGCGCAGCTGGAAGGCACCGCCTGGGAAAAGGCGCACCGGCTCCCAACCGGCTCCGGGGAAGGACGGTGCGGGCTGGCGTCTGCCTCGGAACTCGGACCGGGAAGCGCCTTTTCTGCAGAGGGGGTTAAAGCCGGGCTGGAGCTGGGGCTGGAAACGAAAGCAAGAGGGTCTCTGAGCGCGTGCAGAGTGGGGTTTTCTTGCCTGCCGTCTGCGGGTAAAACCTCCGATCCCATTCTGGGAAATCTGGCCTTAGGGGATGCGAGATGATCTAAAACCGGGATCTCCAACCTTGGCAACTTTAAGCCTGGAGGACTTCAACTCCCAGAATTCCCCAGCCAGCAAAAGCTGGCTGGGGAATTCTGGGAGTTGAAGTCCTCCAGGCTTAAAGTTGCCAAGGTTGGAGATCCCTGATCTAAAACCCTCCTCCTTTGGCGGGGGAGGGGGGAGGATTAAGAACCTGGAGCATTCTGTGCATGCTCTTTCTACTTTGTTTCACCAACTTGAACCTCAAGATCTAGGGTTACCTTAAAAACAGATGATGATGAGGATGATTTATTATTATTATTATTATTATTATTATTATTATTATTATTAATAATAATAATAATAATAATCTTTATTCATTACACTTGAAACTCAGTCAACTGAACATTCAAAACGGCATCACAAATACCATTGACTGGTGTTAATGGTTGATATGGGTTGTTGCCAGCGTCCTAGGTACCAACCAAGTACCTTCTATTGTCGTTGTTGTTGTTGTTATTATTATTTTAAAAAGTCCTTATTCCTTTCCATGCCAAGTTGGCATTTGAAACCCAGGAAAGGAAAAGATACCACTGAGTGGGGTTTTTTTTTGTTTTTTTGTTTTTAAATATACAACTCCTGGTCTATTCCTAAAAGACATAATGCCAAGGTGAGTTCTAGAAAATCCAAAACACAGGTAATCCTCGGCTTATGACCCAAATTGAGCCCTATATTCTTGTTGTTAAATGTCTTTCCTCCCCCTCCCTCCCCCCGTAAGGGAATCCCTACAGGTGTTAAGTTAGGAACACGGTCATTAAGTGAAACCTGGTTTCCCCATTGACTTTTGCTTGCCAGGAGGTCGCAAAAGGCTGATCATGTGATCACTAGGGACTCTGCAATGGTCATAAATAGCATGTCGGTTGCAAGTGTGAAAAAGTAACCCTAAGTCGCTTTCTCTGTGCCGTTGTAACTCCAAAACGGTCCCTAAACGAATGGTGATTAAATCGAGGACTACTGTAGCCAAGGATAGGATGAGAATATAAAATGCGCTAATGCAGGGTTCACGTCCTGTGCAATATGACAATTGTGTTTGTGTGTGGAGGGGCAGTAATCGACTTTACAGTAAAAAAACCAGAATATTTTGCATTGCTTCGCATCTTTGAGTGGCCATCGAATCTTTAAAGAAATGCAGTTTTGCTTCAGAGATATTCTTCCAGGCCTCTATGGATTGAAGAAGTATGGAAAATAAAGCTAGAATAAAACTCTGAACAGTTGGCATTCATGAATACTCTTTTATTTTTTCCAGATTTGGGTTAAAAGCTTTGGCTAGAGAAGGGGCTGTCTCTAGACTAGGGTATGCTTGGAAAAGGTCATTTCTTGTTGTTTTTTTAATCAAATAATTTTGTGACATTTTGCGAAGGGTACACATGAAAAAGCATAAACTAACAGGAGAAAAGATAAAAAGAGTAAAAAAACAAACAGACCCGGATGGAAGTACAAAAAGGTATAAAGAAAGAGAAAGGAAAACAAAAATAGAATGACTTCTGATGTCTTCTAATCATATAGGGAACATTTTCATTCAACTCTTCGTTTAAGAGTATAATGTCCATTTTCCCCTCCAAAAAGAAAAGGGGAAATTTAAAGGAAAGTTGTTTTTGTGTGTGTGTCCCTGTTTAAATTTCAACAATCATCACATCCATATGTCAAAATTGGATTTTTTCTCTCTATTTACTGCAAAATGTCCACAGGGGGCTTCCAATTATAAATGAAATTTCTTCGGTGGTTTTTTCTCTCCCAAGGGAGGGCCGTTAACTTAGCCATCATTGCCAAATCCATCATCGTTATTAATTATTCCTCTATTGAGTGAAAAGAGGAGAAATTTCCTGACTGAGAACAATTAATCAGTGGAACTCCTTGCCACCAGAAGTTGTGGGTGTTCCAACAATGGAGACTTTTTAAGAAGAGCCTGGACAGTCTGGAATGACATAGGGGTTTCCTGCTTGAACGGGGGGTTAGACTAGAAGATCTCCGAAGTCCCTTCCAACTCTTATTTCAGGTAGTTTGTTTAGTGACCATTAGAACAGTACTGACCAAAGTGGCTTATGACTGTTTTTTTCAGACTTAACAACCATTGCATATCCCTTATGGTTGCCTGATCAAAATTCAGATGTTTGACAACTGACTCGTATTTACGACAGTTGCCGTGCCTCTGGGCCATGCAGTCTCCTTTTGCGACCTGACAGCTAAAATCAATGGGGAAGCCAGATTCACTTAATGACCGTGTTGCTAACTTAACAGCTGCAGCAGATTCGCTTTAACAACTGGGGCAGGCAAGGAAGGTTGTAAAACTCACTTCACAACTGTCTGGCTTAGCGACAAGAAACAGTTTTGGGCTCGACTGTGGTCGTAATTCGAGGACTGCTTCTTCTGATGTCTGGAGATTAAAGGGCTGTGTAGTTTCTTCAGGCCTGGGATCAGAGTCAAAAACAGTCCCTCCCGCATAGTTGAAGTTTATCTTAGCGCCTGCTTGATATCTCTTAGCCTTTGCAGTAGCTGTTCATTTATTTATGTTTATTGCACCCCTTTCTAATCCAAGAACAAGCCGCCTATCGCAGTCTTTTATCCAGCCCATTTCCCAGGAACTGGGGCAGGCATTTTTCTATTTTTCTTTTTTTCCGTTTTAGAGCTGTGGTTTTTTTTTTGCTGTTTTATATTCTTGCCTGACTGCAAGCTGCTGACGGTGGTTGCAGGATGTTTATACAAATGTTTTTAACCAAGTAGTAGCTAGAACAAAACTTAGATGCTTTGAAGTGGATACCTCAGAAATACAGGCCGCCTTAGAGCCCAAAGTGGCCCTTGTAGGTTGACCAAAAGTGCTGCTCCTCTTATTTATTATAGTTTGTCCCACAGCTAGATATTCAGAGTGGGATTTGGCCTTTTTTCATCCATCCAGCAAGTCCTTTTCAAGGAGTTTGGATGGGCAGATGTGGCTGTTTGATGGTGTTTAAAGTCATGGTAGAAGGATGTCAGTTGTCAAGCTGCCTTTTGCAATTGACCGATGGTGATTTTTGTCAATGCCGATGGAAATTCAAGGGTTGGTCCAGTTGTTTTGGATTTACCCCCAAAGCGTCTCTTAATTATTTTTGGGATCGCCTTTTCTTTCTCTTGCTACAGTCGTTCTATTTTTTGTTACCGTGTTTCCCCGAAAATAAGACCCTGTCTTGTATTTGTTTGAACCCCCGAAATAAGCGCTTGGCCTTATTTTTGGGGAGGTCTTATTATTTTGGGGCGCATGGAGCAAGACGGGGCTCCTCTTGCCATCTTAGCTGATTTCCAGTTCTGTCTCCCAAACTCTAACCAGAGGAAATGGCGGGGACCGGCTATGCATGCATTTAAATATTTTCGGGGAGGGGGCTTATTTTTTGGGGGGGGTTATTTTAGCACATGCACTCAGATGCCCGATTGGGCTTATTATCAGGGGAGGTCTTGTTTTCGGGGGAACAGGGTATGATCACTTTTTTTTTTTATTGTGGCCACCCATCTCACAGTTCAAAGTGTGACTCTGAGCTGCAAGAGCATTATCTGCATTTCCCCGTCTGTTCACCCCACTGCCAGGACAAGTTCTCCTCCCGTTTTCTCAAACATCCCCCCCCCACCCGTCTGTCCTGGGACAAGCCTTTTGTGTGCCAAACATTTTTCTACCCAGGGAGGCCAAACAAGCCCCTTCAGCCGGTGAGGTCAGTAACAGGGTGCAAGCCAAGAGACGTGTGGTTTGGGGGGAAGGGGCAAGAAAGACCAAACTTCTTTCTTTCTCTCTCTCTCTCTCTCTCTCTCTCTCTCTCTCTCCCCCCCCACCTTCCTATCTCCTTCTGTTTTTCTGCTTTCTGCCATATCCTCTCCTCCTTAATGCCGTGAGGCCATGCCATGCCATATGTTTTCTACCAGCAGACCATAAGCCCCCCCACCTTCTCTCACCCAGCTCCCCATTTAATCTCCATCATGATTAGCACAGCTCTGCCCGATGACCATATTTGCAGAACGAAGAGTTTTGCTTCTTTTTAAGCGCAGCTTGCTTTGGATGGCTTAGCCCTCTACAACAATATTTCTGAACCTTAGCAAGGCCTGGACTTCAACTCCCAGAATGCCCTTGTTTTGCATAGGACCCAAGGCCCCACCTGTTGAGGGTAGATGCTGCTTCAAGAGATCTCGTTGCAAAAACCTCAGACTGTCTCTTGTTTAGTTTTTTTTTAAAAAATGTTTCTAGACACGAGTTTCCCAACCTTGGGAACTTTTAAGATGTGTGGACTTCAACTTCCAGAATTCCCCATTTTGTTTCCGACACCAACCTCCCCACCCTCCCCAGTTGAGCGTAGATGCAAAAATGCTGTTTCAAGTAAGAGATCCTGTTGCAAATCCAGAGGTCTGTTTCTTTTTAAAGTTTTGTTTTTTAAATGATGTAAATATGAGTTTCTCAAGTTTGACCATTTTTAAGCAGTGTGGACTGGCTGGGGAATTCTGGGAGTTGAAGTCCACACTGCTTAAAGTTGCCAACATTTAGAAATATTGCTGTAGAGAACAGTCAGTTTCCCTTACCCAAGAAAGCTAAATTTTGACAATTGAAGGGAGGTGTCAGAAAGAAGGGAGGGGAAGTTAGCAAGCTCGCCTTACTTGTCATAATTAGATGGTGCGATGACTCCCAACAGGAAATTACACTCTGTTTCATTTCTGCACCTGATTGGACTTGGGTTCAAAACAGTAGATAGTTCTTTCTGGCTCTTTTCATAAAAAAAAAATCAATCCTTTGCTACAAAGGTTCGTGCATCAGAGAAGCTGAAGAAACTGGAAAACGAGAGAGAGAGAGAGGTGATTTTTTAAAAATTGAATTTGCATGTTTGTAGCTGGCCACCGGAAATAGGTGCATGTACCTTAGCTGCTGTAACTTTTAATTGTATTGTTAAAAATGTTGGGACAATTGCCACTGTAACCTTATCTCTGTTATCGTAACAGCTGACATTCCTCCAGTCATTTTTTTACATGGAAGGCTATGTAGTATATTCGTTCGATGTTCCGTAAAAGAGGTTTTCACTGTTAGTCTGAAACTGTTCGGGTTCAGTTCAACACGCTTTTCAGCTGAACCCCCCCCCCAAAAAAGCGCCAAATCACCGGGAGAGAAATAGACAAAGAAAAGTGATTTTTTTTCTCTTTAACATGGTCAAATTTGCAGCCTTTCACTGTAGCCCTTCCACTTATCTCAAAGTCCCACCTCCTGCGTTTGTTTTTTGGGGAAAGTGAAAGCTAGGTGAGGGGGGGTGGGGAAAGAGCCTAGGGGAAAAAGAATGGAAGGAAGGGGGGCAGGGAAAGAAAAGAAAAAAAGCATAGGTTAAAAATAAATAACTATGGAAATGAGTTTGTAATTCGGGGGACGATAAGGACCACGAGAAGTAAGTTAGGGTTGCATTTCCTGTGGAGTTGGTTTCATTTTGCTACTGCGCCGTGAAGTGTTTTTCAACGGTTTCCAATTATTTTTTGCTTGTGCGTTCTCTGGGCTAGATAGATAGGGCACCTTTGTCGACAGGAAGCGTTTTTGGTGTCCACCCACCCTAGTTTTTAGCATACATTGAGACCCCACCTGGTGAGGAGGGGGGAATTCATGTTGGGGTGGGCTCCTTTCCTGACCGAGAGAATAAATTAATCAGGGGAACGGTTTGCCACCAGAAGTTATGGGTTGCTCCATCACTGGAGGTTTTTGAGAAGCGATTGGACAGCCATTTATTTGAAGTGGTAGAGGGTCTTCCTAGCTTGAGCAGGGGATTGGACTAGAACAGGAATCTCCAACCTTGGTCCCTTTAAGAATTGTGGACTTCAACTCCCAGAATTCCTCAGCCAGCAAAGCAAAGCTGGCTGAGGAATTCTGGGAGTTGAAGTCCACCAGGCTTAAAGTTGCCAAGGTTGGAGACCCCTGGATTAGAAGACCTCCCTTCTAATCCAGGGAGTTGAAGTCCACAAGTCTTAAAGGGACCAAGGTTGGAGACCCCTGGATTAGAAGACCTCCCTTCCAACTCTGCACTTCTTCTTACCTGTTTCTTGAGCCTCAAGAAGTCTTTTTAGGACTCCCTGAGAAGACCAGAGGAAGAGCTGTGTCTGTAATTCCCATAAAATTATGGACCACCATAAGGCGCGGCAAGAAGGGAAGGTTTGAGTAGGGACACGCCAAGCAGCTCAAAACACTGAGGGTTTCATTTAGATGGAAAATTGTTAGCCAAAGTCCTGGACAGTTTGGGTTTTGTGGCAGAAGAGGGAGCATCAATTTTTTTGGGGGGGTGGGGAAATGGGGCAGCTTTGTATTTTGCATGGGACCCTGAGACCCACGCCTTGAAGTCTCAACACAAAAAAGTTGCTTCAAGTAAGAGATCACCGCTCCAAATCCCCAGACGTATCTCCATTTTGGTTTTTTAATGATCCGGATCTGAGTTTTCTCTACTTTGGCAACTTTTAAGATGCTTGGACTTCAACTCCCAGAATTCTCCGGCTGGGGAATTCTGGGCGTTGAAGTCCAGGCATGTTTAAAATTGGTCAACTTGAGAAACGGCAGATCCAGATAGTTCAGTTAAGCTATTTGAAAGGTAATGTTAAGATGTCATTTAAAGTTGAGAAACTTTTTAGATCTACCATACATCGGTGATCCGTCTGCTGGTAGATCCTAGTACGCCTATTGCCGTTCCTTGAGCTACATATCTCTTCACTGCCCAAAGATGTAGAATGCTGGGTTAACTCTTTTAATTTTTTTTTTATCAGACATTGTGAAACTTGGTTATGTGCTGATAGCTCTTGAGAGCGTTTGTTGCTCTGCAGTTGTGTGTGTGTGTGTGTATGTACCCTTACATCACTTCCTGCTCCAGGAAGTTGATGCGATCCGAAAATACTGTGGGCTGATTCTTTTGTTTCAAAACCTGGATGAGCTAAAAGCTGGCCTGTTAAAAATCCCAAGCAATTCAGGTGTCCTGTTGTGACGATCCGCAAACTTGTCTGTTGTTCGGAATAATCTGAGGAAAAAAACCAGGCGGAGATTGATGGAGCATCACGCCGAACATCTGAAGACGTTGAATTTTTCTTGTTCTGTGTCTAGATCAAACCCTGGAGGTCTTCTAGTCCAGGGGTCTCCAACCTTGGGAATTTTAAGACTTGTGGACTTCAGCTCTCAGAATTCCTCAGCCAGTTTTGCTTTGCTGGCTGAGGAACTCTGGGAGTTGAAGTCCACAAGTCCAAATCTCTTTCCACTTAGACTGTATGACTGTAACTTTGTTGCTGGCAATCCTTATGATTTAGATTGATATATTGACCATCAATTGTATTGTAAATGTTGTACCTTGATGAAGGTCTCTTTTCTTTTATGTACACTGAGAGCATCTGCACCAAGACAAATTCCTTGTGCGTCCAATCATACTTGGCCAATAAAAAATTCTATTCTATTCTATTAAAGTTCCCAAGGTTGGAGACCCTATACCCATGATGGCGAGCCTATGGCACACCTATGGCAATCACAGCCCTCTCTGGGTACCCGAGTTGTCACCCAGCTCAGCTCTACCCTGCATGTGTGCGCGCTTTCCTGCCGGCCACCCTGATTTTCGGGTCTCTATCGCGCATGCGCAGGGGGGTTGCATGTGTATGCGCAGGAGGTGGGGGGAGCGCAGGGGGGTGCAGCACTCTCCCTGCAGCCCGTTTTGGGCCTAGCAGGCCTCCCTGCAGCCTCCTGGGACCAAAAACAGCCCGGGGGAGGTGTGTGTACGCCACCGCCCTGCAGCCTGTCTTTCGTCCCAGGAGGCTGCAGGGAGGATTGTTAGGCCCAAAACAGACCATGGGGTGGTCGCACACACAGGCACAGGGGATGGGGGTGCCGGTGTGTGTGTGTGTGTGTGTGTGTGTGTGTGTGTCGCACGCACATTGCATTATGGGTACTTTTGGCACGCGATGACAAAACGGTGAGCCATCACTGCCCTATCCCATTTCAGACCAATGGTTGTCCAATTTCTTCTTGACTTCACTTGCCTCCAGAAGTTGTGAATGCTCCAACACTGGAAGTTTTTAAGAAGAGATTGGATAACCATGTGTCTGAAATGATATAGGGTTTCCTGCCTGAGCAGGGGGTTGGAGTAGAACAGGGGTCTCCAAACCTTGGCAACTTTAAGCCTGGAGGACTTCAACTCCCAGAATTCCCCAGCCAGCTTTGCTGGCTGAGGAATTCTGGGAGTTGAAGTCCACCAAGCTTAAAGTTGCCAAGGTTGGAGACTCCTGGACTAGAAGACCTCCAAGGTCCCTTCCAACTCTGTTCTGTTCTATTCTATACTTTAAACTGCCATAATGAAGCCACCTTTTTGGCTTTATCATTATCCAAAAATAATTCATTATTGGTACATGTTTCTGGTAGTAGCCGACATACCAGCATATGGGTCAGTCTGTGCTTCTCTTCACTTTCACACATGTTATTATCCCTTAAGAACCTCCACCTGAGCATAATTTGGGCACTCTAACTCCCCACCTGTTGAGGGTCCTTCAAGTACAGGTAGTCCTCGACTTACAACAATTTGTTTAGTGTCCAAAGTTACAACGGCACTGACCAAAAGTGATGTATGACCATTTTTTCACAGTTATGGATCTTTGCAACCTCCTCAGGATCATGTGATCAAAATTCAGATGCTTGGCAACTGGTTCATATTTATGACGGTTGCAGTGTCCTGGGGTTACGTGATTCCCTTTTGCGGCCTTCTGACCAGCAAAGTCAACGGGGACGCCAGATTGACTTAACAACCATATTACTAATCAACCGCAGTGGTTCATTTAACAATAACAACCAAGTCAAAAAAATGTCATAAAATGGGGCAAAATTCACTTAAAGAAATGTCTCACTTAGCAGTGGTCATACGTCGAGGTCATACGTCGAGGACTACCTGTCGTATAAGAGAAGTCAGAGCCTTAGATGATGTTGGATATTGGAGGATAGAGTAGTTACAATACAGTTTCTAAAACTTAAGTCAACTTTTAAGACCTGGATTTCAATTCCCAGAATTCCCCAACTAGCATTCTGGCTGGGGAATTCTGGGAGTTGAAGTCCACACACTTCCTGCCAAAGTTGAGAAACACTGTATTAAAGGATTAGGAACTTGCGTGACTCACTTGTCCTCGGAAAGGAACTAGTGTGTGCTAATCTTACACCCACACCGGTTCCCTGATTCCCTCCAACCTGTTGTCTCCATGATCATTTTACAAGTTCGGGTTTGTTTGTTTTTAAAAGCACCCAACCTTTGCTTTTTCTCTCATCAGGCAGCTGATGCTGACCTGTTTTTATTTGCAAATTTCCATTTATTTGCCTCCTGTTTGCTCCAGCTCTCTAAGATTGGTGCTGGTTTGTGATAGGGTTGTGTCTTTTGCATGTTGTCTTTTGCAAGAGAGATATTTCCTGGTTAAAACAGAGGATGTTGGCTTACCGCAACCGCATTTCGTATTTTGGGGTACTTCGATGCACCGTTTATGGTCACGTTTGTTGTTTGTTTGTTTTTTGCCTCGCCTAGGTACGCTTTATAAGAACTTTATTTGCCCATTCAAATAGCATTACTGTCAATAATATTGGGCTAATTCCCATTGTAGCAAGGAAACAAAGAGATGGATTTAAAAAACAGCTGGCTCACTAATACGCTTTTGTGTTCTCCAGACTGATCCTCTCTAGGTGTATTAGCACAGCTCCTGTCATCCTCTGCTGGCTGGGAATTATAGGG
This sequence comes from Ahaetulla prasina, assembly GCF_028640845.1. Lineage (NCBI taxonomy): Eukaryota > Metazoa > Chordata > Lepidosauria > Squamata > Colubridae > Ahaetulla > Ahaetulla prasina. The sequence continues at coordinate 28,963,487 of NC_080548.1, read as the reverse complement.
GTTTTGCTTCTTTGTATCCCACTTTTATTATTATTTTTTTACAAATTACTCAGAGCGGCAAATATATCCAACACTCCTTACTCCTCCTATTTTCCACACAACAACAACCCCGTGAGGTGGCTTTCATGGCTAACGGGGGACTAGAACTCCCAGTTCGCCTGGTGAGTGTCCAAAAGTCACCTAGCTGGCTTTCATGCCTAAGGCGAGACTAGAATTCCCAGTCTCCTGGTAATTGTCCAAAACCATGTAACTTGCTTTCATGGCTAAAGGGGGGCTAGAATTCCCAACTACCTGGTGATTGTTCCAAAGTCACCTAGCTGGCTTTGATGGCTAAGGCAGGACTAGAATTCCAAGTCTCCTGGTAATTGTCCAAAATCATATAGCTTGCTTTCATGGCTAAGGCGGGACTAGAACTCCTAGTCTCCTGGTGATTGATCCAATGTCACCCAGCTGGCTTTCATGGCTAAGGCAGGACTAGAATTCCCAGTCTCCTGGTGATTGGCCCAAAGTCATCCAGACAGCTTTCACGACTAAGATGGGACTAGAATTCCCAGTCTCCTGGCGATTGACCCAAAGTCATCCAGCTGGCTAAAATGCCTAAGGTGGGACTAGAACTCCCAGTCTCCTGCTTTCCAGCCTGGAGCCTTAGCCACTAGACCAAAGTGATCGTTTCCAGCTCCTCTGAAAACCTGACAGGTTGTTCCCAAAGTTATATTTTCGGGTTGTAATTTGGCAGTTGTCATTTCTCTTCCACTAAGCAAATCTTATGTCTGTTTATTGGCAGAAATCCAGCAGTACTTCAGCTTTTTCTACTAAGTACATCGGAATGTACATAAGAGCAATATCTTGAATTTATGGGTGTGTGTCTATGGCAGGATGACTGTTAAAACAATAACAATAACAACTCGGAGTTCCTTTCAAGGAAAATATATCCTTAGGTGGAAGCTCTCTGCTTAAAACTTGAAATTCAGTTTCAAATTCAGCTTCCTCCTGCAAAGATAGGCCTGCCTGTTATAAAGCTGCTAGTCCTCAAGAATGTGTTCTGTCCTGAGTTTGCATTTCTCGTACTTTTGTGGCCTGTCGGGGAGCCTAGATGACAAAAGGAGACCCAACTTTTGATTTATTCTGTTTTAGGTGGCCTTCTGGGATTAATTTCTATGTCTACAGTGGCTAAATCATGAATCGCTTATGATGGGCCGGGTGTAAACATGTCCCGAAAGGAACTTCCGAATCTGGTTTCATTTAATTTGTGCAAATTTTATGGAGCCTCAAAACTTCTAGGTGCCAAAATTGCCTGCAAAAAAGCCCATAGTTTTTCCATTAGGCAGCTGCAAGCAGCCACTTAGTCCTTAATGCCAGCTTTTCACTATTCCTTTACAGAGGGACGCCGAGTCCCGAAAAAGGAATATAGATAGTCCCAGGGTGGGCTTCAAAATTTTTAGCAAGGGGTTCTCTGGCCAGTTTCTGGATGGGCGTGGCGTAGTCAGTCTCCTGCACCATGGCAGGGGGAGGGGGGGCTTTTTGCCCTCCCTGGACGCTGGAGGCTTTTCTTGAGCCTCCGGGAGGGCAAAAACGGCCTCCCCAGGCTCTGGAGGCCCTCCCAAATTTTCAGTAGGCCCGTTTTTCGCCCTCCCCGAGCCTCCACGCACACCCTACACTTACTTGCATCCAAAACGGGCCACGTGGGGACTCCTGGGAGGGGTGGGGTAGGTGGGGCGGGGCCAGCCAAGAGCATGGGATTTGGGGGTTCTCCGAACTGCACAGAATCTTAGCTAGAGGTTCTCCCGAACCCCCAGCAGCCCATCCGTGGATAGCCCTTGACTTACAATCATTTGTTTAGCAACTGTTCAAAAAAACACCACCACTGGAAAAAAAGTGACTTGCCACCATCGCAGCCTCACGTGATCAAAATTTGACCTCTTGGCAACCTTCATGTATTTACAAAAGCCTTCCATCCTTCCGAGGTCGGTAAAAGGAGGATCCAGATTGCTGGGGCAAAAGGCTGACACTCTAACCCGCTTAGAGAGGGCTGTAAAACACTATGGACTAGTACATAAATCTCAAGTGCTATTGGTACAGGTAGTCCTCGACTTACAAGAGGTTCATTTAGTGACCTTTGAAGTTACAACAAGGCACTCATGACCGTTTTTCAAACTTGCGACCCACTGCAGCGTCTCCGTGGTCATGTGATCAAAAATCCAGATGCTTGGCAGCTGGTTCCTCCATAGGAGCGTTGCTGTGTCCCAAGGTCATGCGATCCCTTTTTGCAGCCTTCTCATAAGCTAAGTCAATGGGGAAGCCAGCTTTGCTTAACAACCAGGTTACTAACTTATCAACTGCAGCGATTCACAGGGCCTCTGGTGGCTCAGACTGCTAAGACAGTCTGTTATTAACAGCAGCTGCTTGCAATTACTGCAGGTTCAAGTCCCACCAGGCCCAAGGTTGACTCAGCCTTCCATCCTTTATAAGGTAGGTAAAATGAGGACCCAGATTGTTGGGGGGGGCAATAAAAGTTGACTTTGTATATAATATACAAATGGATGAAGACTATTGCTTGACATAGTGTAAGCCGCCCTGAGTCTTCGGAGAAGGGCGGGATATAAATGCAAATTAAAAAAAAACAACTTAACAACCGTGGCAGGGAAGGTCGCAGAATGGGGCTAAACTCACGTAACAAGTGTCTCTCTTAACAACAGAAATGTTGGCCTCGATTGTCATAAGTCGAGGATTTGTTTAAGTGCTGTTAGTATTGCTATTGGACAGAATCCCACCCTAGAGCCCTCCAGGGTTTTTAAATTTTAAATTTTAAATTTTTTCAATTTCTAAATTTTTTCAATTTTAATAATTTTATTGGGTATTTTAATATGGTCAATTTGACGGTTTTAATTTCGGCCTTTATTGAATCAGTTTTTTAATTGTTATTTTAAGTTTGTATATTTAATTGTTTTATTGTAGGCTGTACACCGCCCTGAGTCCTTCGGGAGAAGGGCGGTATAAAAGTTTAAATAATAAATAAATAATAAATAAATAAGGGTGCTGTAACGGGGTGCTACTGTTTTTTGTTTTTTTTTAAGCGTTGGCCCATTTTTTTCCCCTCCCCAAAAGGAGCCCCTCCCTGCCTTAGTGCCAACCAGCCAGTCTCTTGGAAAGATGCCCTCTATGAGTCAGACCGCCTGTGGGGTGTGGACTCTCCCTACTGCCAGCCGCTTCTCTGAGGCCTCTTTGTAGGTAACAGAGGCGGTATTCATGCTATACTCACCTCCACCTAAGGCAGGAATTTCTGAGTAATGGGGGATTGGGGGGGCTGGCTTGAATACCTTCCTATGTATGAAATCTCCCCCCTGTTCTATATCTCTCTCTTTCTTTTTTTGGCCTATATCCCTGGAGATGGGTTGGAGTTGGAGACATTTGTCTTCTTCCCACACCCCAAACTAAACCACACTGGATGCATTCAGTCGATTCTGGGAGTTGAAGTCCAAACCTCTTAAAACTTGTCAAGGTTGGGGAAAGACTGGCTCTGTTTGCTGGAAGGTTGGACAGAGAAAACAAAAACAAATATCGATAACGATGGTTTTCAAATATCCCAGACCTTGGACGTTTTCATCACAGAAAAGCAGAAGCACCATAAACCACTGCAAATGTGAACGAACAAAGACCGACTTCAGGGGTGTATGCAAGAAGAGGCAATAAAGTCAAGATGGCGGCCACCATTCTGCGTTTAAAATCCCTACTAAAGTCCAAGCATGCCAGCTGGGGAATTTGGGTTGCTGGAGTCCAAGCATGCTGGCTCCGTTGAACTCCACACCTGCTGGCTGAAGGAATTCAGATGAATGGGGAATCCATTCATCTTAAAATTGCTAAGCTCTAAATTGTAGCCACAGCCCCAATTCGCTTCATTCCTATTTCAATCAATCAGACTAGAGCTGGAAGGGGGCTTGGAGGTCTTCTAGTCCAACCCCCTACCCAAGCAGGAGACCTAGACCATTCTGGACAAATGGCTGTCCAGTCTCTTCTTTAAAAAACCTCCAGTATAGAATAACAGAATAACAAAATAGAATTGGAAAGGACCTTGGAGATCTTCTAGTCCAGTGGTTCTCAACCTTTCTAGTGCTGCGACCCCTTTAATACAATTCCCCACAATGTGGCGACCCCAACCGTAAAATTATTTTCGTTTTGAATTTATCGCGCCTGAAGCCGTGTTGGCTAGCGATCTGAACTGCTTGCGATTGCCTTGAGGACGGAGGCATTAAAGCGGAGACTCCTCCCCTATTAAGTTTATCGCGCCTGGAGCCAGATTAGGCTAGCGATTGGGAGTGATTGCAGCCAGCTTGAGAGGGAGACATCAGAGCAAAGATTCCTCTCTTTTTTAATTCATCGCGCCTGAAGCCGAATTCGGCTAGCGATTTGAAGAGCCTGCAGCTGGCTTGTGGAGTCAACCGTTGGAGCGCGATTCTTCGACTCGCAAGTATACGTCCCATATTTCCGACGGTCTTAGGCGACCCCTGGCAAATCGTCATTCGACCCCCAACGGGGTCCCGACCCACAGGTTGAGAACCACTGTTCTAGTCCAACCTTCTGCTCAAGCAGGAGACCCTCTACAATTTGAGACAAATGGAACACTATATACTATATATACTTCTGGTGGGACCAGAAGTTGGCAAATGGGCCATTTTCAGCCTCCGGACAACCTCTGGGGGAGTGGGGAGCCCGTTTTGACCCTCCCCAGACTCCTAGAGAGGCTCTGGAGCCAGGTGAGAGAGAAAAACTGAGCTCGCGTGCCCACTGATACGGCTACGCATGCCACCTGTGCCATAGGTTCGCCATCATGGGTATATAGGAAGTCCACAAGTCTTAAAGTTGCCAGGTTTCGCAACATCTGATTTACAGTTCGGCCATCATGGATTGGTGCTAGAGGTTGTCCCTTTATCCACATCTGCCTGTCACAGGTCTTTTGAAAGGATTCAATAGTGGGACGAAAATGCCAAATCCAATCTAAACATCTGGCTGACTGCAACGAACCATAATGATGATGATGGTAATATTAATAATACATCAAAATATTATGACATCCTACATTCTTGGGAAGGACTTGATGCAAATGAAGGCCAATACTAGCTAACGGGCATTTGTGATGTCACGCGGTTGTGTATATTATAACTATAATACCATTTCTGTGCCACTAGGTGTATGCTGATCCAGGCTATTTGGACACCCTGACTCAGGTGCTGAGGACCCTCCCTCCCCCCCAAGGGGGCAGAATGGAGTTGGAGGAGGGTTACAATGGAGTAAGTAATTGCCTGGGGTGTGTTTGCAAATAGGATGGGTGTGGATGGGTGGGTGGATGGATGGATGGATGGATGGCAAGCAGGCAGGCAGATAGATGACAGATGACAGACAGTCATAGACACGGATGGATGGATGGATGGATGGATGGATGGATAGATAGATAGATAGATAAATAGATAGATGTGGATGAATGGATGGATGACAGAAAGGAAGGTAGGTAGGCAGGCAGGCAGACAGATGACAGACAGATAGACACAGATAGATAGATGGATGACAGGAAGGTAGGTAGATAGATTGATACTGGTAGATGGATAGATGGATGACAGACAGACAGATAGATGATAGGCAGGCAGATAGATAAATGACATGAGAGGCAAACAGACAGGCAGATAGATTGCAGGTAGGTAGTTTAGATAGATAGACAGACAGCCATGGCTTTTTAGTGGGCTGGGGGTCACTGCAGGTAGGTAGGTAGATTAGACAGATAGACAGACAGACAGATAGACATGGCCCAGTAGTGGGCCATGGCCTTGGGTGGGTGACCCCCGGCCTAAATGACCTTGGGGATTTCTGGTGTTTTTTCTCTCTCCAGAGTTCAGCCCTAGGAGCTCAAGGGGGCTTGGCTATGTCCATCATTGGTGCAGAAGATGAGGATTTTGAAAATGACATTGAACCTGTAAGTGGGAAAATTAGCAGAACAAATGCAAGAAGATTAAGAGGATAAAGTGGATCTCGTACACGGAAAGGCGGAGAGATTAGGTTGCGGAAAAGCGTGGAAGAAATGACATTATAATGCATACAGATAGTCCTCAACTTACGACAGGCGATAAGCAGGCTCTGTTACCATCGTAACTTGAGGACCAGCTATAGTTTACTGAATAATATGCCAGATATGGAAATGGAGGAGTCCATCCAGCCCCCATGATCAAGCTCAAGAGTTATTTGTGACTCCGAGAATTGTAGAATGCAGAGGTGGGCAGGGAACTTGAAGATTATTTAGTCCAGGCGTCTCCAACCTTGGCTACTTTAAGACTTGTGGACTTCAACTCTCAGAGTTCCTCAGCCAGCTTTGCTGGCTGTGGAACTCTGGGAGTTGAAGTCCCAAGTCTTAAAGTTGCCAAGGTTGGAGACCCCGATCTAGTCCAGCCTTCCGTATTTCCAGCCAAGATAGTTACCCAGACGGTACCCAGGAGGGAAAAATTTAGGAGTGAAAAAGGAAGGGCTTCTTCATGAAATGTAAATTTAAATTATGAAGCTGGGGTGATAGCACAATTTTAAGTGCTTAGATGGAACTTTAAAACGGATCCTGGTGATTTCATGAAATAGGTATGCCATTTTCTCAAAAGAAATAATCTCTGCCTTTTCCCAGATTTTTTTTGTTTAATTTCTAAATCAGGCCTCTTATCTTGAGATTTCCTGGGTGGTCTCCCTTATGGATACTAACCAGATTCATCCTTTTTAGTTTTTGAGGTCAGGCAAAGTCAGCTAGATGTTACTACCTGGTTGGGCAGAAACATAAATAGGCCATCTTCTCAGGGATCACTAGGGAAGGTAAAAAAAAACAAATATTACGCTCCTGTGTAGTTTTTCTCAACCACGGCAACTTGAAGATGTCTCAAACCAAGACATGGCTGGCTGGAGAATTCTGGGAAATGAAGCAGAGGTGGGTTTCAGCAGGTTCTGACCAGTTCTGGAGAACCGGTAGCGGAAATTTTGAGTAGTTCGGAGAACCGGTAGTAAAAATTCTGACTGGCCCCACACCCATCTATTCTCTGCCTCCAGAGTCCCAGCTGATTGGGAAGAAATGGGGATTTTGCAGTAACCTTCCCCTGAATTGGGGAGGGAATGGAGATTTTGCAGTATCCTTCCTCTGGAGTGTGGTGGGAAAGGTGATTTTACAATATCCTTCCTCTGCCACGCCCACCAAGCCATGCCACGCCCACCAAGCCACACCCATAGAACCGGTAGCAAAAAAATTTGAAACCCACGATTGAAATGAAGTCCACACCCCTTCTGGTGTTATCAAGGTTTTGAGGAACAGTTTATGCTGACTGGGGAATAATTCTGGAAGTCCGTGCATCTTCAAGCATCCAAGATGCCACGTGTATACTTGAGCATATCCTGAATGCATTGAGTTGAACATGTAGCATAAAGGGCCCTATTTGATCAGCTGCTGGCCTGAATCCATCCTGAAGTTAATGCTGGACGGGATGAAAACTGCAGAAGGATCTGAAGAGGAGATTAAAGAAACAGACAGCTGGCCTTATAGTGGCTGGATGAGGACATTCCATTCCCTAGGGTGTTGAAGATAGCCAAGGAAGCTATTTTTGGTACTGATAGAAAAGAATATTTGTAGCTCAGGGTTGAACTGTGTGGTGGTGGGGGCCTTGGTACTTTCTGCGGTTGGTGGTTTTCTTGTGGACGTTTCATTACCTAACTGGGTAACATCAGTGGTAGCAGGGAGTGGGATTTGCTCTTCGTTTTAGAGACTTACCGTACATACCCAGGGCAAGATACTAGTATATAAAAATAATAGCAGACGCCACTCCCTTCTAGCATTGATGATGTTACCTAGTTGGGTAATGAAACATCTGCAACAAAACTAAGCTCAGGGAGCATGATGGGCCCTATAGTTCAGGGGTGTCAGACCCGATTTCATTGAGGGGCCGCATCAGGGTTGTGTTTGACCTTTGGGGGCCAGAGTGGGCATGGCCAGGGTGGCCATGGCTAGCTCGATGTCACTCGTGGCAGGGGTACCTCGGTGGCCCGAGCGCTCTGCCAGCGAAAACGGGATCCCGAGCTCCGTTTTCGGCTGCTAGGGCCTCCTGCAACCCTCTGCCAGCGAAAATGGGATCCCGAGCTCCGTTTTCGACTGCTAGGGCCTCCTGCAACCCTCTGCCAGCGAAAACGGGATGCCGAGCTCCGTTTTCGGCTGCTAGGGCCTCCTGCAACCCTCTGCCAGCGAAAACGGGATCCCGAGCTCCGTTTTCGGCTGCTAGGGCCTCCTGCAACCTCTGCCAGTGAAAACGGGATCCCGAGCTCCGTTTTCGGCTGCTAGGGCCTCCTGCAACCCTCTGCCAGTGAAAACGGGATCCTGAGCTCTGTTTTCGGCTGCTAGGGCCTCCTGCAACCCTCTGCCAGCGAAAACGGGATCCCGAGCCCGCTGCTGCTAGGCCTCCTGCAACCCTCTGCCAGCGAAAACGGGATCCCGAGCTCCGTTTTCGGCTGCTAGGGCCTCCTGCAACCTCTGCCAGTGAAAACGGGATCCTGAGCTCTGTTTTCGGCTGCTAGGGCCTCCTGCAACCCTCTGCCAGCGAAAACGGGATCCCGAGCTCCGTTTTCGGCTGCTAGGGCCTCCTGCAACCCTCTGCCAGTGAAAACGGGATCCCGAGCTCCGTTTTTGGCTGCTAGGGCCTCCTGCAACCCTCTGCCAGTGAAAACGGAGCTCGGGAGGGCCGGACGCGGCCCTCCCGAGCTCCGTTTTCACTGGCAGAGGGTTGCAGGAGACCCTAGCAGCCGAAAATGGAGCTCGGGATCCTGTTTTCACTGGCAGAGGCACCGCAGGCCAGTCCTTCACTATTTCCCAAATACTAGCCAGGTGCTTAATGCCCACATGGGATCCGGCCCCCCCGGGGCCTTGAGTTTTGACATCCCTGCTATAGCTAGTTCTGATTTTTCCCTATTTTGGATTCTCTCCACAGTTCCAGCACCCGGACAGTCAAACCAGTTTGTTCCAAAACCTGGAGATCCTGATGAAGCACCCTGCCTACTTGATGGTTTTCATACAACATGTGGTGTTGCAGTTTGATTCAAGTCCTGTGGTAAGCTGACAACATCCTTGCATTTTGGTTTTTTTTTTTTTTATTGCAACTGGCCTCAACTCCCTTCCTCTTCTGCACAGCTTCCCCCCCCACCCCGTAACCTACAACCTAACCACCATGAAACCCCACCACACCCTCTCCGCTGAAGCTGCTAGAGACGGATCCTCAAAGTTTAAACGTACGTTGTGGCGCAACAGGCCCTGAATACACACGTGTTTGTGCTGGTACTGTTCACATTGATGTGTGTGCCGTGGATGGAGTTCCAAGGCCAAACGACGCTGGCTGTGGAACCCTGGGAATTGAAGTCCACACATTTTAAAGTTGTTAAGGTTGAGAAACAACAGGTGTAGAAAAATCACTGATGCATTTCTTGCTAGACTGGATGAGTCTAGTATGACAGGAAGGGAAATTGCATGATTCGTGCCACCCTCCTTAAGTAACATTAACGGGTGACATAATATAGTGGCAGTCTAACTGGCAATAGACAACAAGAGATTGTTGTCAAGGGTGACAAACATAACATGGTTATAAGTGGGAGGAAAAACACCTTCAAATCGAAAAACAGCCTGAGATCCAGTGGTGGGATTCAGCCGGTTCGCACCTATTCGGGAGAACCGGTTGTTAACTTTCCAAGCAGTTCGGAGAACCAGTTGTTGGAAGAAATCTTATTTTGTTTTTGTCCACTTTACAGGGCTAATCCTGTAAGGAAGGCAGGAAGGAAACATTCTGGTCGTATTTCTAGCCTCATCTTTATTGCCCTGCTTACAGAAACTGCCTCTCTGGTTAACCCTTATTACATTGTAACAGCTAAGGCGAAGTGCCCATCGACGTGATCTTGAGTTGGCCACACCCACACGGTCACATGACCACCGAGCCACGCCTACCCAGCTGGTCATTAGGGCAGAGAGCCAGTTGTTAAATGATTTGAATCCCACCGCTGCTGGGATCCACATAATAAGTCCAATATCCCTCCATGTTTTCTGAGTTTGTAGCTGATAAGTTATTTCTTTTAAAGATTGCTAGACAGTGTTGTCTATTTAAATGGGGGTAAATCTTCAATCCCAATTGTGACAACCATTCTGTTTTTTCAAGTTGCTCCCCACATTCCCGTTTTAAGCTGGGCGGGCTTCAATTCCCAGAATTCCCCAGCTATAAATACAGATGTTACCCTGGAAAACAGAACAGATGTACTGAGGAGGAGCTCTTTTAACCCTCTTCCTCCTGATCGGATTTTCCAAGCTCCGGGGCCTCTTTGACCTCTGGAAAGCAGCCCCTCCCTCCAGAGTACCTTCCACCACACTTTTCCTTCATTCTTCACAAAGTAGCAGAGATGGTATTCAGCTGGTTCAGGCCGGTTCGGGCGAACCAGTGGCGGTGGCCTGCGGGTGGGCCCGCCTGGGCGCAATCCCATCCTATATTGCTGTGTTTTTGACTTTGCACGCATGTGTGGACGGTGCATGCAAGCAAATTGCCGTGTTGTTTGATGTCACATGCATACGTGGACCATGTGCATGAGCGAATTGCCGTGTTTTGGGATGCTGCATATTTCCAGTGCTGGGCGAACCGGTTGCTACGGTATGTGACTCCCAGCTCTGACCTCTAGCATCGCTGCACATGTAGAAAAATGGGCCGAATGAGGAAGTTTTACAAATCTCAACCAGAAGTCGAGTTCTCCTTTTCTTTCATAGTGATAGAAGAGAATATTTGTAGCTCAGGATTGAACTGTGAGGTCTTCGTTGCTCTCTGAGCTTGTTGTGTCCCACTCCCACTCCGACGCATGAGTCAAGGAAGTCCATAACAAACTTGGCAATGAAACCTTTGCAGCTTGCCAAGTTCCTTCGAGGTTTATCAGGGCAGGCAGGAGTCCAAGTTGTGACTTCTGCAATAGAGTCCGGTATCAGCAAACTAGCTAAGACTTTGCTTGACTCAAGGTTGGAATGCCAAAAGCAGGTCCTTTATATAGGCTGTGGGGTGTGGCTCCATGACTCGGCATTCATCCAGGCCTGTCCCACCCTTCCTTCTGCTGGCGTCACCTCTCAGATCTCCGGAAGCAAGGGTCCTCCTAACCTGAATTGTCTTCAGCTGGATCTGCTATCAGTAATTCCAGCACCTAGCTGGCTTCTTGCTCACACGCTGTATGAGTGAGGTTTATCGGGCTTGTCCTTTCACTCCTGGACTCCTCTCCGGGCATGGGGCCAGGGCAGGGGCTGGAGGCATGACAGGCCGTTCATCTTCATTATCAGACTCGGAGTCAGATAAAAGGCCCAGTTGGAGATGGGAGGGGTCCGGCTGTGGAGAGGAGGGAGGACGAGTCACAACAGAGCTTGGTGATTTTCCTGCAGGTGTTTTGTGATCAAACTAGGTAACATCATCAGTGCTAGAGGGGAGGGGAGGGCAGTTTGTGGAGTAGAGGACAAGGAGAAGGTGCGGAAGATGTTGGGGGGACTGTGGAATCCTTGGTGGTCTCTGAACTTGATGGTTTCTTGCAGACCCTTTTGCCCAACTCATCATTGCTAGAAAGGGAGTGGGGTTTGCCCCCTGTGTTGTTAGTCTCTGTTTGTTCAGAGAGAAAACAAACCCCACTCTCTTCTAGTACTGATGATGTTACCTAGTTGGGTAATGAAACGTCGCAAAGGAAACAACACAAGCTCAGTCTCTTTAGGAGTTTCTGTGGGTTTCCTTTAATCTCTTCTTTCCCTGCAGCTCTGTTACTTGCACGTGGACCTCATCCTAAACCGCCTTGGGCCCAAGGAAGCCAAGAAGCAATTTGTGGATTTTTGCCATGCCTTCTTAGACAAAACTGGGGTGAGTAGATCCCGGGAAGGCCTTTTGGAAAAAGACACAAAACAACAACAACAACTTCCACCCCAGATCTTTTGATAATCGGTAATGAAGGTCAGATTCTTTTTCTTTGCCTTCCAGGTCTGGTGTACACCATTTGTTCTCGTTCCCCCTGGTTCACAGAGTAGTAGGAACTTACATAAAGGCTCCGGATAGTCTTCATGATTGATTGTTGCTTTATTTCCAGTCACTGCATTCTTATCCGCTCCTTGCGTTCTGTTATCTCTTTCACAGCTGCTGAGAGTCCCTGTTCCGAATGCGGTGCAGTTTGAACTGGGTAAGGGACAACTTTCACCAGGTATTTTGTAGCGTGATCTGGAGCAGAGTTTACAAATGGATCAGATGTGAGCTGCAGAAATCCAGATGACCACCAGAGGGCAGCAAAACATTAAAAAAATTGCTTTGCTGCCCTCTGATGGTGATGTTGATTTTCACAGTCTAGATGAGATTGCCCTAAAATTTGTGTAGCGTCTGCCGTGTTATACACCATTAGGTAAGGCTAATATCCAACTGGATATTAGGGTTTTATTGGCCATATTAGCTGGGAGTTATGGGAGTTGCAGTCCCACAACTGTAGTCCCAAAACCTGGAAGGGACTTCAGGTTGGAGAAAACGGATTTAAGCAATTATTTGCATAAATCTCTTTTATTTGGTTCTGTGCGCACCATTTTTTCCTCTGCAGAACATATTCTGGCAGCTGGGGAAAACTTAATACAGTCTATGGTTGTCGTTTTGGCCAGAGTGACTCATGTAAAATCTGGTTTAAATTGTGAATGCAATTGAAAAAAATGGAACTATTTCAATTCGGATATTTGAACAGAATTCTTAACTTGGATCAGTTTGGTTTTGGCTTTCGGGATCAATTCAGAAACATGTATTCCTTCACCTCATTAGTTCAGGAGCGTTTCAGTCCACACTCACATCCAGTGGGCACGTCAATTTCGGAAGGCGATTTGGCGTTTTAAACCAACTGACCCCTAAATCTTTGAATCCAATATTGGCCGATCTTGTTTTTTCCTCATTCCTGCAAAATTGTGGAAAAGCCACTGGGTTTCAGATGGTGCAATTGAATTGTTTTTTATTACGGTTTCGTTAGATTGTTTACATGGAAAGAGTAAAGTTTTATAGCTCATTCAGATGCAACGTATTTCAGCCGCCTGAAGGGATGACTAAGGAACTCTGGGAGTTGAAGTCCACAATTCTTAAAGTCTCCAACCTGAAAGATACCCCTGAAATTTTAGACAGAAGGAAAGGTGAAAATATCCCTTTGCACCTTTGAGGCCTTTGAACTCTGGTACTGGAGAAGACTCCTGCGAGTCCCTTGGACTGCAAAGCGATCAAACTGGTCAGTTCTAGAGGAGACCAACCCTGACTGCTCTTTAGAAGGCCAGATCTTGAAGATGAAACTCAAATACTTTGGCCACCTAATGAGAAGGAAGGACTCCCTGGAGAAGTGCCTAATGCTGGGAAAGATTGAGGACAAAAGAAGAAGGGGACGACAGAGAACGAGGTGGATGGATGGAGTCACTGAAGCAGGAGGCATGAGCTTAAATGGACTCCAGAGGATGGTAGAGGACAGGAAGGCCTGGAGGAACATTGTCCATGGAGTTGCGATGGGTCGGACACGACTTCGCAGCTAACAACAACAATATCCTTGAAAGTCAGCGTTCATCATGAGGCTTGTTACTAGTGGAACATGCGCAGCTGAGGGTCCCTAGGAGAGAAGGGGCAGGCGTTAAAATCATGGGTCCACACACAACAATTGTGTTAACTTTCCACAGTGGGTGCAAGACACATGGTGGGTTCAGCTGCTGTTCCAGTCGGCCGACTTTGATCCAAGCTGCAAGTCCCACCCACTCTCTAAACTTCCCCAGTTCTGCCAGTCCCCCCTCCTCTCCTCTCCTCTCCCCTCACCAACCCACCCAACCCTACACACACACACACACACACACACACACACACACACACACACACACAAAATAAAACCCCTTGGTTTTGCTACAGCTGCTGGGACGGGTGAATCTCAATGAAAGGCAGGAAGCTAAAGAGTTTAAAGAACAGTGGGGAGAGCCGCTGTTTTCCTGCCAACAATTAGCTCATCACATCTGAGGGTTTTTTTTTCTTCTCTTCTCTGCCATGCAGGGAAGGACAGGAGCCTGTTTGGGGGTGGGGGTGGGGGGTTGTGGGGGTGGGGGGTGTAGGGCCAGCTGGTTCATAGCTTCCGAGTGTCACCTAGTGGCCACACCTGCAAGGTGCAACCATGCCTGAGCAAAGCCACACACTTGCGGGCGCCGAGGATACATACCAACACAAGCTCGGAAGGCTGGTCCCACCCCCTTTTTTTTTCACTCAAAGGGATCCTGAAATGACAGGATGGGGTTAGGAGGTCAGTTGGAAGCTCTGTAGGCAGAGAATGAATCTCATTTCCGGAGTGGGGAAGAGCTCTGAGCTTGCAAAAAGGGCTCTTTGCCCAAAAGACTAGAGAAGGGAAGGGCTGAGTGATATCCTGTCACCGTTTTCTGTAAAGAAGGTCTCTTAGTTGGAGAGAGAGAGAGAGAGAAAGAGAGAGAATGAGGGAGAGGGGGAGAGAGAGAGAATGAGAGAGGGAGAGAGAAAGAGAAAGGGAGAGAGAGAGAGAAAGGGGGAGAGAGAGAATGAGAGAGAATGAGGGAGAGAGAGAGAAAGAGGGAGAGAGAGGGAGAATGAGAGAGAGAGAGAAAGAGAATGAGGGAGGGAGAAAGAGGGAGAGAATGAGGGAGAGAGAGAGAATGAGAGGGAAAGAGAGAGAGAATGAAGGCGAGAGAAAGGGGAGAGAATGAGCAGGAGAGAGAGAGAATGAGAGGAAATGAGAGAGACAATGAGGGAGAGAGAGAAGAGGAGAGAATGAGGGAGAGAGAGAAAGAGGGAGAGAATGAGGGAGAGAGAGAATGAGAGGGAAATAGAGAGAGACAATGAGGGAGAGAGAGAGAAAGAGGGAGAGAATGAGGGCGAGAGAGAGAATGAGAGGGAAAGAGGGAGAGAATGAGGGAGAGAGAGAGAGAGAATGAGAGAGAAAGAGGGAGAGAATGAGGGAGAGAGAGAAGCTGAAGCATAGCTGAGGTTCCTGATTTAAAAAAAGTTGCCAGAAACTCCCATTTTATTTATGTTGTGCATAAGTATTTATTTATTTATTTTAGGGTTGTTGTTTTTTTAATCCCGCCTTTATTTTTATAAACAAGTCAAGGCTAGGAATATAGCTGATGTTCTTATTTTCCCCACAACAACAACCCTGTGAGGTGGATTGAGCTGAGAGCGAGAGGGATTGGCCCACGAGTCATCCCAGTTACCTTTCATGCCTAAGGCAGAACTAGAACTCACTGTCTCCTGGTGATTTGGCCCAAATCACCCAGCTGGCTTTCATGCCTAAGGCAGAACTAGAACTCACTGGCTCCTGGTGGTTGGCCCAAAGTCACCCAGTTACCTTTCATGCCTAGGGCAAGACTAGAATTCACTGTCTCCTGGTGATTGGGCCCAACACCCAGTTAACCTTTCATGCCTAGGGCAAGTCTAGAACTCACTGTCTCCTGGTGATTGGGCCCAAATCACCCAGCTGTCTTTCATGCCTAGGGCAAGACTAGAACTCACAGCCTCCTTGTTTTTAGACTGGCGCCTTCACCACTGGACCAGTATAGAATAAATGCATATTAAATAATTGCAAACCTTGAGCGAGTGGTAGAACGCTAATCCTAGAGGGAGAAGTGAGAATTCTCCAACCAGCATGCTGGAAGTTGAAGTCCAAATAATTTTTGAAGTTGCCAAGTTTTTTTTTTTTTTAAAAAAATATACGCTGCCATAACTATGAATAGCTTTCTCTCCCTCGCCAATGTTTTCCCCCATGTCCTAATTTTTGATCTGAGATACATCTCGGGCCTCACCAGATCCCCACCCTATGGGATCTCAGGGGAGGAGATCAACTGCAGATCAAACCCAGAATTGTTCCCCTCTTCCATGTGTTGGAGAGGGGGACCATATGTCTTCCGACAGCTGCACCACTCACCCTGATGCCTTGTAATTCTAGCAAGGTTTTTTTGTGTGCTCCAGGAACAACTTCCTTTATGGGAGCAGGCCAGGGACCGTAGCATGGGAGCAGCTGCGAACAATTTTTCTTGCTCTTGCTGTGTTTGCCCAAAGATCACAGGTGAGGTCCCTCCCCTTGGAAGGGGCTTCAAATCCCCGCCCCCCCCAATGGTTCCCAGCTCGCCACAGCAAAACCAAGCCCTCCTATTTATCCTGCAGGCCAGTTGCCAAGACAGCTGGGAAAGCTTTGGGGAGATTTATTCTAGGTTTATGTCATGTCCTCTCCTTTTGGTCTGCGTCTTTTTATTTATTTATTTATTTCTGTATTCGTACAAATATAGCAGCAAAAAATACCCCTCTGGCCTGGACTTGGGAGTGCCGCTAACCACAAAATAAAAGTCGGAGCGATGCAGCCTTTCACAGGAGCTCTTTATGGCTGGATGAATTTAGACGCGGGATCGGAACAGGAGGAAATCTCCACCAAGAATCTTTGTGAATTGGAGCCGTGCAAAATCCACGTCGGAAACGGATTCTTTCAGTGTCGAACTGACAAAATCTTTGCAAGCTTTGGCTAGCCTAAGGCTGGGAAACTTGAGGTTGCCGGATAGAAGAGAATATTTGTAGTTCAGGGTTGAACTACAAACCAGCTTTGCTGGCTGAGGAACTCTGGGAGTTGAAGTCCATAAGTCTTAAAAGTTGCCAAGGTTGGAGACCCCTGGACTAGAGAACAACATCAGAACTAAAGTGAGATTTATGGAGAAGAGAAGGAGAAGGAGAATTGTGGGCTCCTTAATGCTCTCTGAGCTTGGTCGTTTTCTTGCAAACGTTTCATTACCCAACTAGGTAACATTATCAGTTCTAAAAAGGAGCCGGGTTTGCAAAGTGGAGGAGGAGAAGGACTCTGGATTCCCTGGTGCTCTCTGAGCTTGGCTATTTTCTTGCAGATGTTTCATTATATCAAACTAGGTGATACCATCAGTGCTAAAAAGAAGAGTAAACCCTTGTAGCACTGATGATGTTACCTAGTTGGGTAATGAAATGTCTGGAAGAAAACAACCAAGCTCAGAGAGCACCACCGACCCCCACAGAACATGGGGTTATGTGTTGCATAGGGGCCCTTGTGGCTCTTTTTCCTTGCTCCCCAAAAACTGTGATTGTTGAACGTCGGCTGTGAGTTTTAATTTTTTTTTCTCTCTCTTCTTCTCCGATTGCAGACCGAAACAGGCCTGATCTCATCCCGGAAGACCAACTGAAAAAATATTTGTTGGACATCCAATCCTTTCAAGAAATGGAGATCTCCCAGCAGTTGGAGGACTTCAGGTTTGCAACTGGCAATTTTTGCCCCCATCCCCACCCCCCGAAAAACCTTCGCTGCACCTTTTGACAATCAAAATCACAAGCCGGAGGTCCCAAATACCAGCCATGTGGCATTGTGCTTAATGGGATTCATTTAATGACAGCAACCAGAAATGCCGGAACTGCTGTCACTAAAGTGGCTCATCTTAACGACCACATCACTTAATAATGGACATTCCAGTCTCAATCGCCGTTGTTAAGGGAGGACTGCCTATCATTGGGTCAAAACGTTTAAGAACCACCATTTGCAGAAAGATTTGGGTAATCTGAACTTGCCTTGTCGGAGAATTGCTCAACAGGTGTCCAAATGTATGTTTTTGTAGATTTTCACGGATATAGTTATGCAAGTCTTGGCGTATTCGGGTCTTTTCCCATGTAAGATTTATAGAGAGATGGCAGCTCCGACCACGCTTTGCTCACAGAAGCACGAAGCCGTAAGCACCAGCCTGAAGATGACGAGTGGGACCTCGTCGAAACGTCGCCAAGATACTCTCAACCCTACATGGGAAAAGACCCGAAAACGCCAAGACTTGCATATATATATGTATGGGTGTGAAGCCTTCTTGGAACTGTTGAAAGGATTGTGTTGCAGATTGGAGATAGGTGGTGTCCTCTCTCTCAGTTGAATTTTGTTCAATTTTGACATAAAGGTAAAGGTAAAGGTTCCCCTCGCACATCTGTGCTAGTTGTTCCCGACTCTAGGGGGCGGTGCTCATCTCCGTTTCAAAGCTAAAGAGCCAGCGCTGTCCGAAGACGTCTCCGTGGTCATGTGGCCAGCATGACTAAACACCAAAGGCACACAGAACGCTGTTCCATTCCCACCAAAGGTGGTCCCTATTTGTCTACTTGCATTTTTTACCAGCTTTCGAACTGCTAGGTTGGCAGAAGCTGGGACAAGGAATGGGAGCTCACTCCCTTACACAGCACTAGGGATTCGAACCATTGAACTGCCAACCTTTTGGTGGACAAGCTCAGCATCTTAGCCGCTGAGCCACCGCGTCCCCTATTTTGACATAGATGGCCTCTTTGACCCCTCTTTCAAACCACCCATCCTCTCTGTCCAAAATATGGGCTTCCAAAGAGTGGCCTCTGTCTTTTAAATGCAGATGGGCTGCTGAATCTTGTCCTGATGGGTTTGTTCACCTACGTTGTGCCATGTATGGAAAAAGCACCTTATGGGATCTCTTCCATTTGCATATCAACCAAAGCCATACAGCCTGGCTCAGTATGTTACACAAACGGTAAAGGTATAACCATGATGGCTCAGCGGTTAAAGGCAGTGAGCTTGTCAGCTGGAAAGCTGACAGCCCAGATTCAAGACCCAAGCACCGTGTCCTGCCCACTTAGCAGTTAGAAAGCATGCCAATGCGAGTAGATCAATAGGTACCACTTCAGTGGGAAGGTAACAGTGTGCCGTATGCCTCAGTCAACCCTACAGCCATGCTGGCCACATGACCACAGAAGCATCTTCAGACAAGGCTGGCTCCCTCAAGTAAGAAATGCCAATGAGCCTCACTGTCTCTAGACTCGGCGCGAGTTTATCTTTTACGTTATACGAACTCAGTGTGTAGTGTGAACAATCATTGATGGCTTCAGGCAGGAGCGGGTAACGACGCTGGGAAAAGCATTTGCACAGCTTGCTAAGGTTGGTTAGTTTCACACTTAATTAGGTTTCTCTGTAGCTTAGCGTGTTGTGCTCAGGGCTCCGCTGATGACTCCGAGCTTTGTGCCAGCTCTGGAAGTGGATTTAATTCGGCCGAATTAAATCTTATTAATGCCATCCAACGTACAGCGCTCGACCGCCTGTTCTTTTGTTTCCGCAGGGAAAAAAGGAAAATGGGAATGACCCCAGGAGAGAAGGAGCTTTTCGAACTGGAAGGCTATCGGACCAAAGACAAAGGCATCAGAGAGGCCAAAGAGAAACAGCTGGCCGAACAGCTGATGGTCAAACTGGAGGAGATGCAGTAAGTTAAGCTCTCCTAGCTTACTGCTACGCACGGACTGTTAGCTTGCCCTTCCAACTTCCTCCTTCACTGTAGCAGAGATGGCGTTCCTTCTTTGTCGTTGTGCTGGCTAAGGTCAAGACCTTGTACCCCTCTTCTTGCACCTGCTGAGCCCCTTCTGCAACCCTGCGACTCTTCCGGGCGCCATCTTGACTCCTAGGTTTTGCCACCATGTTTTGGAAGGTGGCCTTTCCCATCCATCAGAGCAGGCATGGGAAGAGCCCTAAATGGGACCTCACCTCCATACCTAGCTGCAGGTGTCACCCTCCCATTTTGTGGACCCACACGGAGGATTTTGTCTCTTCCGTTTGGGGGCCTGCAGCCGGGGTGGGTCAGAAAACCCCCCATCATTCTCAACAACCAAGGAGAGAGGCAACCTAGAACTAAGCAGAAATTTCCTGACAGTGGGAACAATTAACCAGTAGGACAACTGGTGCTTAACTGGTGGGCCTCTGGTGGCTCAACGGACTAAGACAGTCTGTTATTAACACAGCAGCTTGCAATTACTGCAAGTTCAAGTCCCACCAGGCCCAAGGTTGACTCAGCCTTCCATCCTTTATAAGGTAGGTAAAATGAGGACCCAGATTGTTGGGGGCAATAAGTTGACTTTGTATATAAATATACAAATAGAATGAAGACTATTGCTAACATAGTGTAAGCCGCCCTGAGTCTTCGGAGAAGGGCGGGATATAAATGCAAATAAAAATAAATAAATAAATAATAATAAAAAAAACTTGCCTCCAGAAGTTGTGGGTGAACCAACACTGGAGGTTTTTCAGAAGAGATTGGACAGCTATTTGTTTGAAATTGCATAGGGCGAACCTTTTCGGGGTCGAGTGCCCAAACCGGAATGTGTGTGCATGTGTGCGCCCCAAAGCACCAGAAACCCAAAGATCAGCTGGCCGGCATGGGCATGCCTGTTTTGGGGGCATTTTTCGGCCCATTTTCAGGCCTTTTTCGAGCCGTTTTTCAGCCTTTTTTTTCCAGGCCGTTTTCCTGGCTGTTTTTAGGCTAACACAGGTTCGCCATCATGGGTATAGGGTGTCCTGCTTGAGCAGGGGGTTGGACTAGAAGACCTCCAAGGTCCCTTTCAACTCTGTTACTTTGCAACCGTTTGGGTTTGAGTAGCTGTCCCTGCCGGTCTGCCTTTATTATATAACAACAGAGTTGGAAGGGACCTTGGAGGCCTTCTAGTCCAACCCCCTGCCCAGGCAGGAAACCCTACACCATCTCAGTCAGATGGTTATCCAACATTTTCTTAAAAATTTCCAGTGTTGGAGCATTCACAACTTCTGCAGGCAAGTCGTTCCACTTATTAATTGTTCTAACTGTCAGGAAATTTCTCCTTAGTTCTAGGTTGCTTCTTTCTTTGATCAGTTTCCACCCATTTCTTCTTGTTCTACCCTCAGGTGCTTTGGAGAACAGCCCAACTCCCTCTTCTTTGTGGCAACCCCTCAGATATTGGAAGACTGCTATCATGTCTCCCCTAGTCCTTGTTTTTATTAAACTAGACATACCCAGTTCCTGCAACCGTTCTTCATATGTTTTATCCTCCAGTCCCCTAATCATCTTTGTTGCTCTTCTCTGCACTCTTTCTAGAGTCTCAACATCTTTTTTACATCGTGGCGACCAAAACTGGATGCAATATTCCAAGTGTGGCCTTACCAAGGCATTATAAAGTGGCACTAACACTTCACGTGATCTTGATTCTATCCCTCTGTTTATGCAGCCCAGAACTGTTTATGCAACCCAGAACTTGGTAGTGGACTATCCTCTATTCCAGGGGTTTCCAACCTTGGCAACTTTAAGCCTGGAGGACTTCAAATCCCAGAATGCCCCAGCCAGCTTTGCTGGCTGGGGCATTCTGGGAGTTGAAGTCCGCCAGGCTTAAAGTTGCCAAGGTTGGAGACCCCTGCTCTATTCTATTCCAGCTGCAGATCCCATCCACAGTTTCTATTTCAAGCAAGCGCTACTCCCTGCCAGTCGGGATCTCCTTCCTAGGCCTTGTTTTTCCCACTCATTTTTTCCCCAGGGATGGAGCCTCTGGTTCTGGCAGCCATCCCATCGGGGCTGGGATGAGAGCGACGAGCCAGCCAGATCATCGGTGGCGTCCCTGCCAAGTCCCTGCCGGATAATAGGATCCAGCTGGCAGGAGGGGAGGAAGGAGAAGTGTGTGGGGGGGTTGTGTATGTTCCCCACCCATCCCGGGATGTTGCCTCTAGTTGCATCAGCCTTACCGAGTGTATAAAAGCCCCTGGCGGCCCCTTCCCCACTCCAGTCGCTGTACGTTAGTCCATCCAGGGGTTGCTTTCTCTGCTAGACAGAACATGCTCCTTTGCCTTTTGAATACTTTCCTGCTTCTACCGAGCAAACATGGGGTTATATTACCGGTGAGTTTTTCCAGCAACATAAAAGGGGCCGGCGTTGGGGCATCGGGTGGCTTTGAGAGGCTGCTGCTGTCCCAGAGGGAGAAAGGGGGCATCGCTCTTGGGTGGAGGGCCAGGCATGCTGTTATCTTTCAGAGGCTTTGGACCACAAGTCCCCATCAGCCCCAACCGGCAACAAGGGATCATGGGAGTGGATCCCAAAGAACTGGCAGTAGTTGGTTTGCTTTCCTTTTGCTCTGACAAAACAGAGTGGATAGTTAAAGGCAGAGAGAGCGGCAGAGGACAGAAGGTTGGAATCTCCGCTTCCTCGCAGCGCTCTAGGCCAGCTGTTAACCTCTGGAGGGAACACCTGGATAGGAAGGATTGCAAAGGTAGCCCAAATGTGTCCTTCACTCCCTGATTTTTTTCTTTTCTTTTTCTTTTTCCTTTTCTCTTTCGGTTGGTTCCAGCCTCACCATTTCTGCCGACGAGGAAAAAAGGTAGGCGACCAACAGGTGCAGAGTGGTTTTTGTGTGTCTGTGTGGGTGTGCTGGTGTGGGTGTGTTTCTGGAAGTGGGGGGGACGGGGGACGGAAAGACACTTTTTGCACTCCCCTACATGCAACCGGATGTAGCTTTGCAGCACATTGAGTTCTGCGGCTCAGGAAGTTGGAGGAGGGGAAGAAAAGAAACAGTCATTTAACCCTTCCAGGTTTTGGTCTGAGAAAGTCCCGGCTGCTTAAAAGCATTAAAATCAACTTTCACCAATTTGCTCCCACTGCGAGTGGCCCTCGACTTAACGACCACAATCGAGCCCAAAATTTCTAAGTTGCTAAGCGAGACAGTGGTTGAGTGGATTTGTGTTGTTGTTTTTTGCCCCATATAACAACCTTCCTTGCCACAGTTGTTAAAAGTGAATCACTGCGGTTGTTAATGGAATAATACCTTTGCTAAGTACATCCGGCTTCCCCATTGATTTTGCTTGTCGGAATGTCTCAAAAGGGGGGGTCACATGACCCCGGGCCACTGCAACCGTCATAAATATGAGTCAGTTGCAGAGGTGTCTGAATTTTGAGCATGGGAATCCTGCAGTGGTCGCAAGCGTGAAAAAAGTCATTTTTCTCAGAGCTGTTGTAACTTTGAACAGTCACTAAATGAACTGCCGTTAAGTCCAGGACCACCTGTGGTGAGGAGTGTCTCTCTGGACGAATGACCTCACTTGTTGGCCCCCATTGGTGAGCATTGGATCACACTTCCCAAAATCCACAGGGGAAAGGGCGAGAACTGCGGAACGTAACAGATTTGTGACTTGGAATAGAATAGAATAGAATAGAATTTTATTGGCCAAGTGTGATTGGACACACAAGGAATTTGTCTTGGTGCATATGCTCTCAGTGTACATAAAAGAAAAGATACGTTCATCAAGGTACAACATTTACAACACAATTGATGGTCAATATATCAATATAAATCATAAGGATTGCCAGCAACAAGTTATAGTCATACAGTCATAAGTGGAAAGAGATTGGTGATGGGAACTATGAAACGATTAATAGTAGTGCAGATTCAGTAAATAGTCTGACAGTGTTGAGGGAATTATTTGTTTAGCAGAGTGATGGCCTTCGGGAAAAAACTGTTCTTGTGTCTAGTTGTTCTGGTGTGCAGTGCTCTATAGCGTCGTTTTGAGGGTAGGAGTTGAAACAGTTTATGTCCAGGATGCGAGGGAAAGTGTCTTTAAGCTCTTTTTTTCTTTTTTGCCAAATCTTGCTTAAGATTTTCCACACGCATGTGCATATTTAGCAAAAGAAAAAAAAAAGTGAAATTTGGCAGGTTTCTTAGTAACTCTCAGGGCTGGAAAAAGGAAGTAATGCGAGGGAGGTCACCACAAACCTTGTTTACTTCTGTTGTATAGGTGTCAAGTCCCTGTTCAATGAAGTTGCCCTTGTTTCTGCATTTGGTTGTGTGTTTTTAACCCGATGCTGCCTTGAATTTTCAGACCTGAAGTGCAGTTTGTTTTGTGTTAACCCTAACCCTAATCTTAACAATCGTTTTTCCCTTCCTCTGCTCTGTCCTTTTAGCTCAGCCATCTTTACCGCCATTGTCACGTATATGAAACATCTGGGGGTTAAGACGAAGACAGCCGATAACAAGAAGTCGAAAGCTAACTTTTTCCGCAAAAAGGTAGGCTTAAAGGGGATGACAGAGTTGGAAGGGACCTTGGAGGTCTTCTAGTCCGGCCCCTTGCTCAAGCAGACTTAGAAATAATTGGTGTATTAAGACAAAATAGAATTGGATTCTTAATGCAAGAAGCGCTCTCTTTGGGTAGTACTCAAGAACTGAGTGGACAAACTTTCCTTCTGCCACTCACCGCTGTTTTCTTTATACTACCGTTGCTCAGTTTTGGCAACCTTGAGACATGTGGACTTCAACTCCCAGAATTCCCCAGCCAGCATGGCTCACTGGAGAATTCTGGGAGTTGAGGTCCACCCATCTTAAAGGGCCAAGGTTGAGAAACGATGCTGGCTGGGGAATTCTGGGAGTTGAAATCCACATGTCTTAAAAGTTGCCAGGCTTAAGAATCACTACTTTGTAGGTAGTCCTCAACTTACGACTGTAATTGAGCCTGGCGTTACGATCGTAAATCATGATGGTCATTTAGCAGGTGGTCACATGACTGTATCTGAGTGCACGATCTATTTTGGGGCAGTCGTTAAGCAAACACCACAGTCGTTAAACTAACCAGTTTCCAGAAGAAGAAAAAAAAAAAGCCGAAAATCATGGTCGGATCACCATGGGACACGGTCCGGTTGCCAAGCGCTCAAAATGCGATCACAAGACCATGGAAAGAATAGAATAGAATAGAATAGAATTTTATTGGCCAAGTGTGATTGGACACACAAGGAATTTGTCTTGGTGCATATGCTCTCAGTGTACATAAAAGAAAAGATACGTTCATCAAGGTACAACATTTACAACACAATTGATGGTCAGTATATCAATATAAATCATAAGGATTGCCAGCAACAAGTTATAGTCATACAGTCATAAGTGGAAAGAGATTGGTGATGGGAACTATGAAACGATTAATAGTAGTGCAGATTCAGTAAATAGTCTGACAGTGTTGAGGGAATTATTTGTTTAGCAGAGTGATGGCCTTCGGGAAAAAACTGTTCTTGTGTCCAAAACCATGGAAAGGTGGCCAAAACCATGTCGTAAGTAACTCTGCAGTAACTCACAGCTTAGAACAGCAACTAGTCTTAAATTGAGGACTACCTGTATACAATTCCAATTCGGCAGAGCTGGAATCTGGCTGGAATGAGTCCTGTTCCCTAATTGGTGGTTGGTTTGTGAGACTTCCTACCCTCTCCAGCACCGATAATTCTAAGCAGTTTGCAGTCTGGGCAGTGGTGAAACCCAATTTTTTTTACTATCGGTCTTGTGGGCGTGGCTTGGGGGTGGGGGTGGCTTGGTGGACGTGGCAGGGGAAGGATACAGCAAAATCCCCATTCCCTCCCCACTCCAAGGGAAGGATACTGCAAAATCTCCATTCCCACCCCACTCCAGGGGGAAGGATATTGCAAAATCTCCATTCCCACCCCACTCCAGTGCAAAAACTCCAATCCTACCCCACTCTTAAGCGGAAGGATATTGCAAAATCTCCATTCCCACCCCACTCTGGGGCCAGCCAGAGGTGGTATTTGCTGGTTCTCCGAACTGCTCAAAATTTCCCACTACCGGTTCTCCAGAACCTGTCAGAACTTGCTGGATTTCACCCCTGAGTCTGGGGTTTTATTTATATGGCCACCCATACAGTGACTCTGGGTAGCTTACAAACAATTAAAAAAAACCATACCAATATAAATAATAAAAAACAGTAACACCCCCCCCCACCCCTCCAACGAACCATTTGATGGACTCCGACCCACTCTGGTTAGCAGAACCAGGTCTTCAGGGCCTCATGAAAGAGTTTCAGAGTAGGAGCCAGTTTAATCTTTGTGGGGACAGTGTTCCAAAGGGAGGGAGCCACCCCAGAGAAGGCCCTTCTCCTGGGTCCCACCAGATGTACTTTCTTAGAAGAAGGGACACTCAACGTTTCCTGCCTCCCCACTTTGGTGGGTCATTCAGTGGTGGCATTCAGTGGTGGCATTCAGCTGGTTCAGACCGGTTTGGGAGAACCGTTAGCGGCATAATACTAGCCTATTTAGCCATGTTTTCGAGGCTGGGCGCATGCGCGAAAGGCCGGGCGCATAACAGAAGGCTGGGCACATGCACGGAAGGCCGGGCGCATCACAGAAGGCTGGGCACATGCGTGGAAGGCCGGGCGCATTGCAGAAGGCTGGGGGCATGCGCGGAAGGCATGCGG
This sequence comes from Ahaetulla prasina, assembly GCF_028640845.1. Lineage (NCBI taxonomy): Eukaryota > Metazoa > Chordata > Lepidosauria > Squamata > Colubridae > Ahaetulla > Ahaetulla prasina. The sequence continues at coordinate 28,937,396 of NC_080548.1, read as the reverse complement.
GCTCACGAAGTGAGCGTGCGTGCGTGGGGCGAACCAGTGGTAAGAATATTGGAATCGGAATATTACATAGTATGGAACAAATTATATAATTGGCTAGAGACTAGAAATACTAGATGATGGAAAAAAAGGTGAAAAGCTTATATATACCTGTATATCAAATGGCAATGTATGAAAAAAAAATGAATGATAGGATAGAAGATAAAAAGAAACAAGAGAGAACGGGACGAAAAAGAAAAGTATAATGAAACGAAACGAGAGGGGGAATAAGGATGTAAATATGAGAAGACTAAGGAAACGAAGCTAATGTAAAGAAGGAATATATGTTTTATGTCAATGTATGTTATGTATTGTTGTTCTTTTTTGTTAAAAAAAAATAAAAATATTGGAAGCCCACCTCTGATTGGGTGGATGTAACCAGGAAAATGGGGTTCTTCAGATAACCTGGTCCCAAGCCACGAAAGACTTTTAAAGTTGACAACCACCACCCTTAAATTGCACCCACGGCCACTTGCAGCTCCTGCAGGAGAGGTGACGAATGTGCGCACCTGGCATTTTGCAACAGGTGATCAGTTTCTCTTCTCTGATTTAATCCAGATTTCAGGGACCAAGAAACCCGAGGAAGCTCTCAAACCAAAGAAAGGCTTTAGCATTTTGGACCCAACCCGCTGGAACCGTGGGGATTCCCATTGTAAGTACGCAAAACGAATTCCTTTGCCCTGGTTCAAAGGCAGCCCCAAACCCTTTATTGAACTTGCTGTCCTAAACCCCCAATTGTCAGGTTTCCTTAGGACGAGGCTCTGCAATTGTCTGGCCCCGTGCGATCCGAGCCACTTCTTTGAAGCTCCTGAACTCTCCCCCAGATTGGGTAGTCCTTGACTTACAACTATTCACTTAGTGACCGTTTGAAGTTACAACAACACTGAAAAAAACGTGACTTAGGACTTAGTTTCACACTTACGACCGTTGTAGCATCCCCATGGTCGCTGGATCAGAATTCGGGTAGTTGGCAACTGGCATGTACTTACGACCGTTGCATTGTCCCGCTGATCTGTCTCCTTCCACACTTCAGACCCACAAGCTGGCCTTCAGCCAGTGGATTCACGGCTCTTATCAGTCCTGGCAGAGAAATCGCAGCTGCCTGCCAAAGTTCAAACAAATGACTCACGTAGCAAGACTTTCAGCTCTTTTTGAAATGGATCAGCTAAACTTTTGCTTCCCATGGAACTGAGAGCAGTCCCAAAACTCCTTATATATCCTGTGGGGTGGAGCTCCTGCCCCACCCTTCCTTTTGATGACGGCGCCTCTCTAATCTTCTGAAGCGCGGGTCAAGCCAAGCTTGATTATTATCATCAGCTGGGTCTGAAGGCGTAGCCTGGGGAAGGGAAGAATCAGGGGATGTCGGCCTCATTACGTCCTCCGACTGGTCTGGTTCTGGCTCCTGGAGTCGAGCCAAAGGAATCGGTGCTCCCGAGGTAAGCCTTACCGGCCCTTCCCCCTCACTTTCTGAGTCACTTTTGGGCATGGGGCCAGGTTCGGGGGCTGGAGTCACAACAGGTAGTCCTTGACTTACAACTATTCACTTAGTGACCGTTGGAAGTTAACAACAACACTGAAAAAAAGTGACTTAGGACTTGTTTTCACACTTAACGACCGTAGCCGCATCCCCCTGGTCGCAGGATCAGAATTCGGGTAGTTGGCAACTGGCATGTACTTACGACGGTTGCATTGTCCCGCGGTCATATGATCATTGTCTGTAAACTTCCCAGCCGGCTTTTTGACGAGCAACGTCAGTAGGAGAATCCAGATTCACTGAATGACCTGCAGTGAGTCACTTAACGATGGTGGCGAAAAAGCCGTAACATAGGACAAAGCTCCCTTAACAACGGACTTGCTTAGCAATGAAATTTGATGAATGTAACAAATACGATTAATGTTGTTATTCTTATTTGCACCAAAATCTTTGATACCCAGGTACCAGACTTGCACACGCAATGATGTGTACATGTGAAATAAGATTTTTTAAAAAAAACTTGGAAAAAATAAATAAATAAAGCGCTCTGAGGAAGCAGCAAAAAAAATAAAGAAAGAAAGGAAAAAGCAATGAAATTTGGGCTCAATTGTGTTTCTAAGTCAAGGATTACCTGAGCTGTGGTTTTTGGTTTGTTTGTTTTTTTTAATTTTAAAACAAATAACAGTTAAAACGGAACCTTGAGTAAGTTTAACACTGGGAAAGATCTTCTCTTTCAAACAGGTGGAGTCCCACAATTCCAGAAATATTTCCATGACATAAAATCCTTTATGTAGCCCTCCCTCTCATCCAGGGGTGAAATGCTACTGGTTTGGACCGGTTCGGGCGAACCGGTAGTAAAAAATGCTATCGGTTCAGCCGAACCAGTATTTCCGATGATCAGCTGGGCGACGATCAGCTGTGACGCGCAATTTATATTAGCTAGAATCGTCGGATTTCCTGCTTTCTAGCTAATCCAAATCGCGTGGCACAGCGGATTCTCCCCCCCCCCCTCGCTGTTCTACTTACTTTTGCAGAATCGGAAGGCTTCAAAATGTCCCTTTTTTGGTGCTGCGCCGGTGCGCCAGAGTGCGCACTCGATAGCAGACCCACAGAACTGGTAGCAAACTTCAGAGGATTTCACCGCTACTTCTCATCCTTGGAAAAAAAATGTCTCCAGCCAGTCCATAGCTTTAACCAATCATTAGCTTTAACCAACCAACCATATCTCATTATTAAGATATTCCTTTTCGAAGTAGAAGGAAGAAAACTAAATTACTTGTCCTTTCAGAAAAAAAATAAAATAAAAGTAGTTTGGAGCACATCCAGTTTACTCCAGTTTCACTGGATGCCAGCTCTGGCTTGAGACTCATCCTAGGGTCAGCCTCAACTGGAATTTTCAGAAGCATCTTTTGCAAACTGGTTATTTTCTTCTCTCTCCCTATTCTTTTTGTTTTGTTGTTTGGAAGCTTGTGGTTATTGTTGCTAGGCAAATAAGGAATACAAATTCCACCAGCCCACAAAACATGATCCATTTGTGTGCATCAGATCATCCGGTTGGTGAATCTGGCATGGATTTTGCTCAAAAGCAGTTTTGGGCAATAGCTAGGAAGGGATTAACGTGACGTCTCTTTCCCCATCTTTGTTCATTTTATATATATATATATATATATTGCTGCATTTTTTTTGTAGATTCTGATTACAGACAGCCCAAACCTGAGGGTGAAGGTACTAGCACCCCACTTTTTTCATCCTCTTACCAGCTCTGTAGTAGCGCATGGCACCCCATGTACCCATCCATCTCTCTGATCAGGAAACCACGTAGAACTAATCTGCCTCTCGTAACCTCCGCCACTAACGTTTTAATTCAGTGTTGCACTCTCGCCCATCAAGTAATATACTAATGAGAATCATACACACGCCTACGCAGGTTCATCACACCTGTCACGTTCCCAAAGGAAATTCTTGGCATGCGATGGCTCATTGTGTGCACCTCTTGTCTTGTCTGTCCCCCACCGATGGGTCCCGCGTTGAATCAGTACAGAAGGGAATAAACCACAGATTTTTTTTCTCTATGGCTTATGCACAAATTAAGCACTTGCTCAGTTTTACTTCCCTTATCTATCTATACATAGATAGTTAATATTAGGGATCAAACTTTGGTGGGGGTAAGGAAAAAAAACCACACGCCCTTCTCCCAGTTTAGAAGAGCAGGACTTGGCAGGAAATCTCACTTGTTTTGGCAGCTTGATTCTGGCTTAGCTGAACTTTCTTGGTTCTGCTCTTCGTTTCTTCGGCATCTGAGTAAAACTGAACGTGACTGTTTTCCAAGCAGAGTAATATTTAACAAGATTTTATGTCCCAAACTGCCGTGTTTTAAACAGATCACTGTTCAGGTTACCCTGAGGGGCACAGATAAACCTCCAAGTGGCCTCAAGGACTCTCAGAGAGAGCGCTAACGACCAGAGGACTGCAAGGAATATAAATCCATCCTCCACTATTCAGTGAAGAAGCTTCTTGGATGAGAAGCGAAATGTAATAATAATAATAATAATATCAGAGTTGGAAGGGACCTTGGAGGTCTTCTAGTCCAACCCTCTACCCAGGCAGGAAACCCTACACCATTTCAGACAAATGGTTAGCCAACATTTTCTTAAAAATTTCCAGTGTTGGAGCATTTACAACTTCTGCAGGCAAGTTGTTCCACTGATTAATTGTTCTAACTGTCAGGAAATTTCTCCTTAGTTCCAGGTTGCTTCTCTCCTTGATTAATTTCCACCCTCAGGTGCTTTGGAGAACAGTTTGACTCCCTCTTCTTTGTGGCAGCCCCTGAGATATTGGAACACTGTTATCATGTCTCCCCTAGTCCTTCTTTTCATCAAACTAGACATACCCAGTTCCTGCAACCGTTCTTCATATGTTTTAGCCTCCAGTCCCCTCATCATCTTCGTTGCTCTTCAAGGAAAAACAAAGTCCAGTTGGCTTTTGAAAAAGCACCTTTGGGACAGCCCCCACCTGGAGCAGGGATTTCCAACCTTGGCAACTTTAAGACTTGTGGAGCTTTGCTGGCTGAGGAACTGTGGGAGTTGAAGTCCACAAGTTGCCGAGGACTGAGAAAATCTCCATAGACGTTTAGCAAGATTTATGGTTGGTGAAAGACAGGAGGTTGCATGAATTCCAGCAAATGGTATCTAGAAATAGATACATCCCTGTGTGCATTAGCCAGAAGGGTCCTGATATCCTAACTGCTCTGCTACAAATTGGTGAAGTGGTCCCTTTGCTTGGGGTAGCTTGCAGCCGGCTGTTTTTGTAAACATCTCCAGAATCTTTATTAATCTAAAAAGGTAAAGGTTCCCCTTGCACATACGTGCTAGCCGTTCCCGACTCTAGGGAGCGGTGCTCATCTCCGTTTCAAAGCCGAAGAGCCAGCGCTGTCCGAAGACGTCTCCGTAGTCATGTGGCCGGCATGACTCAATGCCAAAGGCGTACGGAATGCTGTTCCCTTCCCACCAAAGGTGTTCCCTATTTTTCTACTTGCATTTTTTACCTGCTTTCAAGCTGCTAGGTTGGCAGAAGCTGGGACAAGTCACGGGAGCTCACCCCGTTACGCGGCACTAGGGGTTCGAACCGCTGAACTGCCGACCTTTCGATCGACAAGCTCAGCGTCTTAGCCACTTACCCACTAAGCCACCCTTTTTAAATTTTTTTTATTAATCTAGGAACTATTATGTGCCATGAAATGGTAATTGCAAACTAGAGTCAAGCCACAGCAAACCTAAATAAAGGCAAATATATGTGTCCCAGGATAATGTTGCAGGATCCAATGTGGGTTGGTCAGCAGGACCAGAGAGGTTTAGTCTTTTGAGTTTTTGGACATGCTGCGGCCCATCCTCAAAGAACTTCACTCACCACATTCTGGTGAGAAAGGGGTTCCCTGAGGATGGGTACCAGCCAGGGGTGAGATTCAAAAATGTTAGCAACCGGTTCTCTGCTCGGTTGTTGGGTGGGCGTGGCCATGGTGGGGGTGGTCTACTCAGCCTCCTGCACCATGGCGGGGGGGGGGGGGCGTTTTCACCCTCCCCAAGCTCCAGAGGCTTTTCTCGAGCCTCCAGGAGGGTGAAAACGGGCTACCCTGGGCTCCGGAGGATGGAAACAGGCTCGTTTCAGTCCTTGCAACTACCAGTTTGGCGAACCGGATGTAAAATTAGCATCCAGTTCGCCCGAACCGGTCTGAACCTTCTGAATCCCACCTCTGGATCCAGCATGAGTCCGAAAGCTCGGAAGACAAAAGCTCTGGTCCAAGTGACCGACCCAGATTGGGATCCTGCCACAGCAAACAGTTGATTTCCTGTTCTTGGGATGAAGGTTGAAGGTGTGTGATTCTTTATTGCTGATATAATGACATCTCTGCCTTCATTGCTGCTGGCTCTTGAAAATACCTCTCACAGGAGCTGCCAAATTTAACCAAATAATCCCACTCTATCCCTTCTGTGAACACCCAACAAACGTATTTGGGTACACAGAGCGTGCTAAAAACCAAGCAGACAAGGCTGTGGTTTTAGTATAATAATAATAATAATAATAATAATAATAATAATAATAATAACAACAACAACAACAACAACAACAACAACAACAACAACAATAATAATAATAATGATGATGATGATGATGATGATGATGATGTTTTAATTTGTATACCGCCCTTCTCCCAAAGGACTCAGGGCGGTGAACAGGCAAATAAAATACAAACAGAAACATACACCATAATTAAAACAACCCTTAAAAAACTGATTCAAATTTGCCAAAAAATTTAAAATAACATTACTCCCCATAAAAATTACAAAATTTAAAACCCACAATTAAAATTGATATGTCCAGAGTTTCCTTCCATCTCTCGTACTTTGCCCTTGCTATGTATTCAGTTCAGTGCCCTTATTACAGTTCACAGGACCCACCAAGCACAAAAACAACGGACTAAAGTTCAGTAAAATAAGATAAGAGCGCAAACAAAGTGGAAGGAATAAAACACTGTAAAACGAGAGGAATAATTAACAGTACTCTGCACACCGCCTAACTTGCCCATCAATCCCATATTAATTTCCCCAAAGGGTTCTGAGGTTACAGATGAAGACTCGGCGACAAGCTCATTTATTTTAGGGGCCTTGTCTGCCAGCCACTAGAAAGCAAGTTGTTCCACAGTCAGGAAATTTCTCCTTAGATCTAGGTTGGTTCTCTCCTTGATTAGTTTTCCATCCATTGCTTCTTGTCTTGCTTTCTGGTGCTTTGGAGGATGGGTTGACCCCTTCTTCTTTGTAGCAGCCCCTTAGATACTGGAAGATTGCTATTATGTCACCCCCGGTCCTTCTTTTCATCAAACTAGACGTACCCAATTCCTGCAACCGTTCTTCGTATGTTTTAGCCTCCAGTCCTCTAAACATCTTTGTTGCTCTTCTCTGCACTCTTTCTAGAGTCTCAGCATTTTTTTTTTTTTTAATATTGTGGCGATCCAAAGCTGGCTG